>NC_090650.1:332532723-332652723 GCF_040937935.1 Hyperolius riggenbachi
TGCTGAAGAGATGCACCCCCGAGCATGATGCTGCCACCACCATATTTGACAGTGGGGATGGTGTGTTCAGAGTGATGTGCAGTGTTAGTTTTCCGCCACACATAGCGTTTTGCATTTTGGCCAAAAAGTTCCATTTTGGTCTCATCTGACCAGAGCACCTTCTTCCACATGGTTGCTGTGTCCCCCACATGGCTTGTGGCAAACTGCAAATGGGACTTCTTATGCTTTCTGTTAACAATGCCTTTCTTCTTGCCACTCTTCCATAAAGGCCAACTTTGTACAGTGCATGACTAATAGTTGTCCTATGGACAGAGTCTCCCACCTGAGCTGTAGATCTCTGCAGCTCGTCCAGAGTCACCATGGGCCTCTTGACTGCATTTCTGATCAGCGCTCTCCTTGTTCGGCCTGTGAGTTTAAGTGGATGGCCTTGTCTTGGTAGGTGTACAGTTGTACCATACTCCTTCCATTTCTGAATGATCGCTTGAACAGTGCTCCGTGGGATGTTCAAGGCTTTGGAAATCTTTTTGTAGCCTAAGCCTGCTTTAAATTTCTCAATAACTTGATCCCTGGCCTGTCTTGTGTGTTCTTTGGACTTCATGGTGTTGTTGCTCCCAATATTCTCTTAGACAACCTCTGAGGCCCTCACAGAGCAGCTGTATTTGTACTGACATTAGATTACACACAGGTGCACTCTATTTAGTCATTAGCACTCATCCGGCAATGTCTATAGGCAACTAACTGCACTCAGATCAAAGGGGGGCGAATAATTATGCACACACCACTTTGCAGTTATTTATTTGTAAAAAAAAAGTTTGGAATTATGTATGATTTTCGTTCCACTTCTCATGTGTACACCACTTTGTGTTGGTCTTTCATGTGGAATTCCTAGAAAAATGATTCATGTTTGTGGCAGTCATGTGACAAAAACTTCAAGGGGGCTGAATACTTTTGCAACCCACTGTATATATATTACACTTGCCTCCTCAAAAAAAAAAAGGAAAAAAAATTATATATATATTTTTTTAAACAAAGATGACCACTTGCATCTTAAGTCTGTTCTTCTGGGGCCTTTTCTCACACTGCTTTTGTTGCCTTTTATCCTGTTGGATACAGCTGCCATTGAACTTGATGTTTTTTCTCCTGATCATTCGTGTGCATCAGTCACATTGTCTTCGGCAGTTAGAAAACCACAGCTTTCCTGCGTTATTTACAAAGCGATTTTACTTAAATATTTGGGCCTTGCTTCCGTGAAAGCTCACAGTTGTGACATTTTTATTTGTACGGAAAAATATTGTAATGCACAGATTTTTTTTTTCCCCCTGAAGCCTATGGAGCAGATGCATTTGATTAGGATTGTTGAACCCTTTATTGTAATGTAGATGCTTTCAGGCTCAGAAGAATTTATCTAAAGGGAAGCATGGACAGAAAAAGGAAGAGGGAATAAAAGCCAGGGGGAGAGAAAAGGCATTGTAGGATGTAGATGAGCTCACGTGTTTTATACTCCTTTTCATGCATGCTTTTTCTTCTCTGTTTTGTTATTGTTGTCTTCCATTGCAGTGGTACTTCTCCGTTGGCTTGTCTAAATGCAATGCTTCATAGCAACACCCGTGTGGGAGATGGGACCTTCTTCAAAATCCCCGGGAAGTCAGGACTCTATGCTCTTAAAGTAAGTACATTTTTTGGCTTCTGATCAAAGTCTGTTTCACTTAGTTACTTAATGCAGCCATTTAATGGAGTTACTGTGCTTTGTTGAGTGAAGCAATGTTATGTAAGAGGTTTTCTTGATGCAGACTGTCTTGGCAGATTGCTCCAGTTCAAGTCCTCATGTATTTTTATACTTTGCTACTTTATACAGACAGGCTTATTAAACAGTGCAAGTGACATAGTTTCTCACAGCATCAAATATATTTCATTCAAATATATTCAAAGCAGTTAAAAACTGTACTGGATGTGCCATTGTGAGGGACTGTGAATTGCACATTGTTGCTTGTCTTAGGCTTTATTCACTTTATATACATTACTGTAAGGCATTGTTGTTTTTCCATGAAACCGCATCCACTGCAGGAGTGGGTTACAGTCCAGCACTAGCTGTGAAAATGCTACAAAAGCACTACCTGCGTTTGCAATCTCATGTGTATTTGTCTACATTTTATAACGTTTGTAGTGTGTTATTATTTGAAAATCTTTTTGCTGATTGTGTTTGTAATATTTATGGTAGTTTATGAGCACAGTGCAGTGTCTGTTGGTAAAAGTGGGTGAGTTTGATATGAGTCAGGTTATTGATATATGCCCCATGCTCCGTTCTCTTTAGTTCAGGCAATAATTATAATCTCATGAAGTACCTTACCTCAACCTTGTCCAATCTTTGCAACTCTTGTTCTTGCCTTTTGCATGTTTTGTTTTACTGTTTAAAAGGATTTATGCTGTTAGTGAAAATATTTTAGCAAGATATTTATACTAAAATGAATTGCAAGCTAATAGGTTTGAGTACTGTAATTACATTTAGAGGAACTGTAGTGAAAAGGGAAAAAATGTAAATCGATACATTGCAATGTGAGAAGTTAAAAAATAGAGAGATCAAGAAATTATTGATATTCACCATGTCATTTGTTCATATTGTTTGTTCCACAATCAGCCTGCCTGTAATCATCTCTACTGCTGGAAGACCTGAAAAAAAAAACCAGACAACACCAACTGCCATTATCTATAACCACACCCCCTAACAATGCAACAGGCTAAAAGGTTGTTTTTTTTATAGCTATGCATATTCACAGAGGGAGATACTGGTTGCTTGGCAGTTCAAAACAGCTGTTATTTCCCACAATGCAACAAAGCACACAGGCAGCAAACTGTCAGGTCCTAGGTTCTTACATTACACTTTGGGAGGGGTTTTACCACAATATCAGCCATAGAGACCCCTGATCTATTCGAGAAAAGGTAAATTATGGTAATAGGGGTATCGGCTACTGATTGGAATGAGTAGTAGCAGTAGGGTATTGTACCGTGTTGGCCATCAGTAAAAGCAAGAAGTTTTAAATCAGGATGATACCATTTATTGGCTAACAAAAAATGAATAAAAATAGGCAAGCTTTCGGCCTTGCAGCCTTCGTTGGGCTTACAGCCTGTTAGTTTGCAGGCTGGTGGTACAGACAGCTATATACATGCAACATCAAAAGGGAAAACGGATATTTTTTTCAAGCATAAATATGTCATTAAGATGCCTTAATTCAAACAGAACATCTAAAAGGGGTTAGAGGTTGTTAGCTGAGATAAGGATATTGTTTACTCCATGCTCACAGACCTGGGATTAGGATTGACCCAGAGGTATCGTAAATTCTGAGTTCACAAGTTCAGCTATATAGGCTGAGAAAGTTCAAATATCATCAGCCTCATACCAATATAAAAAGTTTTTTTGTCCTTATTCAAACCCTTCTTCACAGCTTTGAACCAATTTATAAATTTTGTTTCTGCTATTAATCTATCATTTGACGTTTTGAAGCCACCCTTCAGGGCAGTGACACGAAGATCATACATGCTGTGTCCGTTGGAACAAAAGTGTGTAGCAACTGGGGGTTCAGATTTGGTATCGTTCATAGTGTGCCTGTGTCCATTCATATGTTTGCGCAGAGTTTGTCCAGTTTCTCCAGTTTCTCCCACGTATATAACATTGGGGCATTTAGCACACATGATCAGATATTCCAGTTTGGTGGAACCACAGGAAAATGTGCCTTGTACTCTGTACTCCTGTTGTGAACCTGGTATCGTTAATCTGTCAGTGGAGTAAATGTCAACAAAAACAATGTTCTCACATGGGCACCAGCTGGTGTTAAACTGCCACATTTAATAGCAAGAGTTGCAATTCGGAAGACAGCATTGTACAGTAGAATGTATCCAATCGCAATACATCACCATTCCATCAAGTAATACCACCCACAGAGACCTGTCCGGTCGACAATTGTTTCGCTGAAGTAGCTTCCTCGTGGACGGGAATAACGCTCAGGAGTGGAGTAAATGTGCCAGCAGGTCCCACATATTTTTTGTCGGCAGGGTGATGTTCGGTTTTGTTGAGGCCTATTCAAAGAACTCCTGACAATCATCTGTTTTAGATTGTGCGGGTGCCGATATGACAAGAGGGGAGGTTTAGGTAATATCTTTCTCAGTCTGTGATCCTTGTGTAAAATGGGATGAAGTTCCTTAGCAATCCTCCTTAAGATTTCCGGGTGGTGTGGGTTGTAGGTGACAACCAAAGGGACACGTTCCTCTTTCTGGTTTTGCTTATATTTCAGGAGTTCAGTCCTGGGGATGATGCTGGCTTTCCTGATTTGGGCCTCAGCCATAGGAGGACTGTAACCTTGTTTAATGAAAATGTTCTTAAGGCGATCCAGGTGCTTTTCTCTGTCCATCCTGTTAGAACAAATCCGGTTGTACCTTATAGCTTGGCTGTAAATTATAGAGTTCTTAATGTGCTTGGGATGAAAACTGTCATATCTTTGGTATGTGGGACGGTCTGTAGGTTTGCGATACACAGAGGTTTGTATGTTGTTACCCCTGATGTATATGGTGGTGTCCAGAAAGTTAATCTCTGTGTGAGAGTAGTTAAGTTTCAATTTGACTCCGCTTCATTGATGATATTTTAATCATCTGGTCCGCAAGTGAGGATGATCTTCTTCTCCAGTTCCACAGGAACTTAAATGCCTTCCATCCTACAATCAAATTGAAACTTACCTACTCTCACACAGAGATTAACTTTCTGGACACCACCATATACATCAGGGGTAACAACATACAAACCTCTGTGTATCGCAAACCTACAGACCGTCCCACATACCTAAGATATGACAGTTTTCATCCCAAGCACATTAAGAACTCTATAATTTACAGCCAAGCTATAAGGTACAACCGGATTTGTTCTAACAGGATGGACAGAGAAAAGCACCTGGATCACCTTAAGAATACTTTCATTAAACAAGGTTACAGCCCTCCTACGACTGAGGCCCAAATCAGGAAAGCCAGCATCATCCCCAGGACTGAACACCTGAAATATAAGCAAAACCAGAAAGAGGAACGTGTCCCTTTGGTTGTCACCTACAACCCACACCTGGAAATCTTAAGGAGGATTGCTAAGGAACTTCATCCCATTTTACACAAGGATCACAGACTGAGAAAGATATTCCCTAAACCCTCCCCTTTTGTCATATCGGCAAACCGCACAATCTAAAACAGATGATTGTCAGGAGTTCTTTGAATAGGCCTCAACAAAACGGAACATCACCCTGCCGACAAATATGTGGGACCTGCAGACACATTTACTCCACTGACAGGTTAATGACAGGTTCACAACAGGAGTACAGAGTACAAGGCACATTTTCCTGTGGTTCCACCAATCTGGTATATCTGATCATGTAAATGCCCCAATGTTATGTACGTGGGAGAAACTGGACAAACTCTGCGCAAACGTATGAATGGACACAGGCACACTATTAACGATACCAAATCTGTACTCCCAGTTGCTATACACTTTCGGTCCAACGGACACAGCATGTATGATCTTTCATGTCACTGCCCTGAAGGGTGGCTTCAAAACGTCAAATGATCGATTAATAGTAGAAACAAAAATGTATAAATTGGTTTAAAGCTGTGGAGAAGGGTTTGAATAAGGACAAAAACTTTTTATATTGGTATGAGGCTGATGATATTTGAACTTTCTCAGCCTATATAGCTGAACTAGTGAACTCAGAATTTACGATACCTCTGGGTCAATCCTAATCCCAGGTCTGTGAGCATGGAGTAAACAAGGATCCTTTATCTCAGCTAACAACCTCTAACCCCATTTAGATGTTCTGTTTGAATTAAGGCATCTTATTAATGACATGTATTTGTGCTTGAAAAAAAATATCTTTTTTTCCCTTTTGATGTTGCATGTATATAGCTGTCTGTACCACCAGCCTGCAAACTAACAGGATGTAAGTCCGACGAAGGCTGCAAGGCCGAAAGCTTGCTTATTTTTATTCATTTTTAGTTAGCCAATAAATAGTATCATCCTGATTTAAAACTTCTTGATTGGAATGAAGTTCAATCCTTGGTTACAGTACGAAAGGTTTTCCAGTAAAGTATCTTCTGAATGCATTCAGCTCATGTTAAATGTTATTCAAAGTAGAGGATAATTTTGCCTGATTGGACCCACAACAAATGCATGTAGTTTAACCCATGTGTGTATGTAAGCAGTTACCTGTAGGCAGGTAGTAAATCAGTAATATGACAAGTGTACTTCCTAGTGCCTTTTCTAGATTTGTGTGAGCATTTTCTGTTTATGATTCTATGACCCTTTTGTTCCATCAGAAAGAAGAGTCTAGCTGTCCGACTGATGGGACACTGGAGATAGGGTGTGAATCTGAGTTGGATGGGACAGAGATGGCAGAGGCAAGCAGCAATGGAGAGGAAAATGAAGGTAAAGCAGTGAACAGTTAGCTCAGTTGTGTTATTGCACATATTGTTGAGGAGTGTATTATCACGTTTTAAAGGAACCCTGACCGCTGAATAAAAACAAAATTTGGACTTTCCTGGGGCTTCCTCCGCCCCACGCGCGCACACTGCACTGAACCGCGCATGTGCAGGAGGCTTACGGCGTTGGCAAGAGCGACTTACTGGAGTCGCCAGCGGGACCATGACAGGGGAGAAGAGGATGCTGGGGGACTTTGAGGGCTATGGTGGTTGCAGGAAGCCCCAGGTAAGACCAGATTTTTCTTAAATTAATACTTTATACAAGGGATGAGCAGCAGAATTCTAGTATTCTGGAATTTACAGTTACTGCCCAGAATTTTGAAAACTCAATAAAAAATGAAAAGCTACCCAAACGGACCACATTTTCGGGGTAGGTCAGGATTACTAGTGTGAGGGTGTCAAAAATAGTGATAATTCAAAGAAGGAATGTGAAGACACTATGGTATCCAGAGCTTTCTCTATACATGGGTATGTATCTAACCTGAAGTGAGTTTTCTTGCTTCAAGCTTGCTTTAGGGCTTATTTCCACTAGCATGATGCATTTTGCATCCGTTTGACTGGATGCAAATTTCTGCATTCTTCCCACGTCTGGCTATCTGTCATTGTTGGGGAAACAGTTGCGTGCTGCAGTAATCTACAACATGCCATCCATAATTTTTCCGCATCACATCGGAAAAAAATGCGGTTAGTTGAAATGGCGTCAGTTTGGATATGGAAATTCGCATCCAGAATTCATGTAGTGGAAACAGAAAGACCCTGTATGCATTTGTATCATACAAATTTTAAAGGGACCCTGAAGTGTAATTAAAATTTAAAAAACAGATACTTGAGAGAGAAGGCTCTGGGTCCTATAGAGCCTTCCTGTTTTTCCTATGGTCCCCCGTTCCAGCGCTGGATCCCCCGATTGGTTTGGAGAAAGCTCACTTCCGCCGCTGCAGGAGGCTTCAGCAATCTTTGGGAGCCTGAGTACTCATGAATATAGGCCGCTCTGTACTGTGCGAGAATGTGTGCTAGTGCATGCGCAGTACAGAGCAGCCCGGCTTCGGCAGCTCAAAGATTGCCAAAGCCTCCCGGAGTGGCAGAAGTGAGCAGTCTCCGACCCATTGAGGCATCCAGCACTGGAACGCAGGGGCCATAGGAAGAACAGGAAGGCTCTATAGGACCCAGATCCTTCCCTCTCCTTAGGTAAGTATCTGTTTTTTATTTTAATTACACTTCAGACTCGCTTCAATTCCTGTTTTATTTGACAGTTGGCTCTGTGCAGTCTGGATCATTATTGACCTGGCTTGGTTTTACAGGAGGAATTTATCAAGCAAGTTTGAAGCAGAATCAGAAACTTCTCTCTGCAAACCCAGCTGTTCTTGTTTATTGAAGTATATACAGTATACACTGTACTGCCTTTTCTCTGCCTTTTTACACTTCTGACTGGACAGCTTTTTTGTTTTTTTTGAGACAGAAAGATGCATTTGGATGCAGTGCCTTTTCTGATTACAAGGAGGTATTCATTAACCAAGCTGCATGACTGTATTAAATCTGTGTCCTGAAGTTATTTTGAAATGGGTTTAAATGTAGCAAGAGTATTCATGAGGAGACTTCTCCAGCTCAGTGTTGTGTGAAGGAACTGAGAAGCGTGCACAACGGATTTATTGTAGCAGAGCAGCTTGATAGATAGCTCTATGTCTTTACCACAGCCTGCACCAAGATAAGTGCCATAGGCCACTGGCTCAAAAACTGTGGAAGTGACATATACTCCTGGTCAGTTTATGTATTATGATGGTTTTCTTTTTGTCAGCCAGTTTGAAGAACAAAGAGATTGAGTCTTACTTTTACCTCACAAAAACATAATACTTATGAAGCAGAGTTCACTTATCTATCTTAGCTGTGTGTTTTATATGCAGTCAGTTATGCATGTCTATGACTTACTTTAAAGTGGTTCATAGCAGGGCTGTGGAGTGGTTACAGAAAGCATCCGACCACTCAATTTATGATACCTCTGACTCCTCTACTCTGACTCCTCTACATATGACCATCTTGTTCATTGAAACTATGTAACCTAAAAGACATTTTATCATTGCCAAAGCATATAAATTTTAAAGCTTTATTAAACTCTTCTAGAACTTGATTTTCAAATTAATTGATTTTATGAGCAAAGGGAGTTTGAAAATAATATAGAATTGGTACCGAAGCTGACAATAGCTACTTGTGACGACAAGTTGTGACAGAGTATTGCACCATGTTTGCCATTGGTAAAAGCAATACGGTTTGAATTGGGATGATACCATTTATTAGCCAAGTTAAAAGGTTGTTGTAACTTTAAAGGTGGTTGTTCTGTTGTAATTAAGACATCTAAATGACATTATTTTTGTTTACAAAACAATCCACATATCTCCTTTTTGATGCGAGATATATATAAGCTGTGTTTTCTAACATCTTGTCAGCACACAGGAACGGAGTCGAAAGGCTTATTAGCCGAAGATGTACTTTTTTTTTTTTTTATTATTATTATTTCAAAAAGATTTTTATTGGAATCCTAATCATATCAACTTATGATACATCAGTGATAATATCCATATAACGCATCCAACATATCTCATTCTCAGTACAGCTTATTGCAATATCACTGAAGCATATAAATTGCACAACATTCCTTTTTTAAACTCCCAGACCCCACCCCCTTGCCCTACCCTCCACAAAACCTGACCCCTCTCCCTCTCTCAATGGACCCCATCTTGACATACCTCACACTGCCCCTTAACTTACTCTTTTCTTTTTTTTTTTTCCTGATTCAAAACTATGTTAATTATTTAGGTTGAAAAAAATCTATGCGTCCATTGAGTTCAACTGTAAAATAAGTCCACAAGTCCACTAGGGAATTGCACACCACCGTGGAGGTGCTGGATTAATATTTTCATGCAAAAAAAATCCTGATAATCCGCACACTCTTGATGAACCAAGTTCAATGTTTTAATTCCAAAAAGTGACACATGCCATTCCATAGACCAACGATTCATTTCGGGGCCCCGTGGGGTCCCCTTTGTCAAGGTAACAAAACACAGAATTGTCACCATTCTGTGTTTTGTTAACTTGACAAAGGGGACCCACACGGGGCCCCGAAACTAATCGTTGGTCTATAGAATGGCATGTGTCACTTTTTTGAATTAAAACATTGAACTTGGTTCATCAAGAGTGTGCGGATTATCAGAATCTTTTTTTCAACTGGAAAATAAGGTACAACACTAGCCTGCACCCTCACATATCCCTATTGATCCAGAGGAAGGTAAAAAAAAAACCTTTATAAAGTATGGTCCAATTAGCGCCAAAAGGGAAAAAAATTCTTCTCAACTCCAAATGCAAAACTGATAAAATCCCTGGATCAACAGTCAGGAAGTATCTAGTAATTATAACCATGGATGTCTTTTATCACAAGGAAAGCATCTAAGCCCCCCCCCCCCCCCCTTAAACGCAAATGAAGAATTTGTCATAACTACTTCCTGTGGTAATGCATACCACATTTTAATCACTCTTACTGCAAAGAACCTTTCCGAAATAAATGGCTAAAATGTTTTTCCGCCAAGCGCAGATCATGTCCCCTAGTCCTTTGCATAAGCCTATGGACAAAAAGCTCACCAGCCAAGCTTTTATATTGCCTTCCGATGTATTTATAAATGTTCATTAGAATTAGTGCCTTTTCTCCAGACTAAATAAGCCCAGATTATCTAATATTTCCTGGTGAGTCCTTCTTTCCCTCTAATCAATTTTGTTGCCCTTCTCTGCACCTGCTCTGAAACTGCAATGTCCTTCCTGTAATGCGGTGTCCAGAACTAAATGTCATATTCCAGATAAGGTCTTACTAGAAAGTTAAACAGGGGCAGTGTTGTGCTAACACATGCATCCCAAAATTCTATTTGCTTTAGCTTCAGCAGCTTGGCATTGAATACGATTGTTTAACTTGTCGACGAGTACTCCTAAGTCATCCTCCTAAGTTTGATGTCCCCATCTGTATCCCATTTATTATCTATGGCGCTAGACCGTTGGTACAACCAAAATGCATGTCTTTACATTTTCGGACATTGCATTTCATTTGCTATTTATGTGCCTGTTTCACCATCCTATCCAGATCATTCTGCAATATGTCACTGTCTTCCTGAGCGTTGATGATTCTGCATAATTTTGTATCATCTGCAAAAATAGCAACATTACATTCTACGTCATCTACTAGATCATTAATAAATACATTTAAGAGTACAGTACTGAACCCTGTGGGACCCCACTGCTAACGGTCACCCATTTTGAATAGGATCCATTGACCACAACTCTTTGCTTTCTGTCCAATAGCCAGAGCATCCTCAACCTTTGCACTAGACTGTTGGGGGTTTCAGTATCAAAGGCCTTTGCTAAGTCCAATTATGTCACATCTACAGCATTTTTAATATTCAAACTAGCATTCACCACCTCATATGTGTTAAGGTAACCCTCAAATGCACTTGTTAAGACAACAGACAGCTTCTATAAAATTATTAATCTTTTGCAGTGTCCCACAATGCATGTTAAAATGATATATTACAACAGAGAATTTGTGTGCATCAAACACCAAGTTAAACCTGGCAAATCTGGCTTTGCAAATTTAGCCTAATTGGCTAATCACGAGACATTGCAAATATGCATTTGCATGCCAGAAAATGCAGGGTCTAAAACTAATACCGCTAAGCGGTTGCCCTGCGGGCATTAGTTCATGCTACATTAGCACTATCCAGGAGTGCCATGGGGAGGCTCCCCAATGCCCCCATACAACTGGGGAGCCGTGGGGTTCCAAGCCCTCTCACTGCTCAGAAACCACAGCGGTACCCCAGAGGGGGAGGCTGGAAGGTGCAGGTGACCCCTCCAAGCATGGCCGTCGCTGGGAAGAGTCGCTCGCACCCACCTACCAAAAAATTAAAATCAGCCACTTACCTTTACGTCCATTGTGTTCTGCTACATGAGCACGACTTGGGAGCGAACACATGAGAAAGGAGTGAAGCATGGGCCCACCCCAAGCTTTGGAGCTCAGTGCTGGCTCTCATGCAAACACTCCAAGGGGGGGGGGAGGGGAGGACAGGCGCAGACAGCCTGCTCCATGGCTCTCACCACCTAGAGCAAGCCATCCACCACCTGCCTCCAAAGGATAGAAATGTGGAAACATTACAACAGAGAATTTATGTGTGCATCAAACACCAAGTTAAACCTGGCAAATCTTGCTTTGTAAATTTGGCCTAATTGGCTAATCACGAGACATAGCTCATGCAAATATGCATTTGCTTTCGCATGCCAAAAAAGGCAGGATCTAAAGCTAATACCGCTAAGCGGTTGCCCTGCAGGCATTAGTTCATGCTACATTAGCACTCTCCAGGAACGCCACGGGGAGGCTCCCCAATGCCCCCATACAACCGGGGAGATGCGGGGTTCCAAGCCCTCTCACTGCTCGGAAACCACACAGCGGCACCCCGGAGGGGCAGGCTGGGAGGTGCAGGTGACCCCTCCAAGCATGGCCGGCGCTGGGAAGAGTTGCTCGCACCCACCTCCCAAAATTTAAAAACAGGCACTTACCTCTACGTCCATTGCGTTCTGCTACATGAGCACGACTTGGGAGCAACATATTAAAAAGGAGTGAAGCATGGGCCACCCCAAGCTTTGGAGCTCAGGGCTGGCTTTCATGCAAACACTCAGGGGGGGGGGGGGGGGGGAAGGGGTCAGGTGCAGACAGTCTGCTCCAGGGCTCTCACCACCTAGAACAAGCCATCCACCACCGGCCTCCAAAGGAAAGAAATGCGGAAACATTACAACAGAGAATTTTATGTGTGCATCAAACACCAAGTTACAATGATATATAAATGTCAGTTTGCATAATTGCATCAATACAGTATTAGCATATCATTGACCATCCCTACTAGTGATGCAACTATTCATCTGGCTTTTTTCTTACAGCAGAGATGTTATTTATTATAAATAAAATATTCATGTGTACACATCAGATATACAGTCACAATCAGATATGTACCGTATTTCATGCCGTATAAGACGCTCCGAAATATAAGACGCACCTAGGTTTAGAGGGCAAAAACCAGGGAAAAAAATATATGTATACTAAACCTAGTGCGTCCATATTCCAAGAGCGTCTTGTACATGCTCTCCCCCAAATGGTGTCCCTTATGTGCCCTCCTGTGCCCCTTATGTGCCCCCCCCCTGTGCCCGTTATGTGCCCCCCTGTGTCCCTTATGTGCCCCCCTGTGCCCATTATGGCATCTGTATTCCTTAATAAAGCTGCTCGGTCTTCTCCTCTCTTGTATGTCCACTCCACTCGTGCGCATGTAAAAGATCGGGCAGCCCGGCACATACCACATGGCCGCCGCGATTTCAGGCATCGGTTTTCCTTAATAAAGCTGCTCGGTCGTCTCCTCTCTTGTATGTCCACTCCACTCGTGCGCATGTAAAAGATCGGGCAGCCCGGCTTCCATACCGCTTGACCGCGAGAATTGCAGACCTGTTCTCTGTGCGCGGCTGCCTCTATTGACAGGCTCATACTGATGACGCAATTAGAATGAGCCTGTCAATAGAGGCAGCCGCGCACAGAGAACCGGTCTGCAATCCTCGCGGTCAAGCTATGGTAGACTTGTGCATCACCAATCTACAGTATGTGTATGGCTATTTCATAACAAAACTGATATTTTCCTTTAAAGTGTATTTGTCTGGTATCTTTTAAAAGGCATACGGTTTTTATTACTTTGGATTAATCTTCAGATTTCAAGATTCTTTGTAAAAAATAAAAAATAACCCTTTTATTTCCTCCTGTGCAGTTTGCTTGAAGCAAGTCACTGAAGAAGCATCTTCCAATAGAGTGCAGAACAAGCTTGTGTCTTCCTTCCAGCAGCACACCAAAAAGGCACTGAAGCAGGTAGGATTCGTTTTTGTAGACATCTTGCTGGCTTTTGTTGTGATTTTATATTTCTTTATAGTGAACCTGAAGTCAGAGCAATACAGAGCCACCTATTTATATATTTTCAAACAATGCAAATTGCCTGACTTTCCTGCTGGTCCTCTGCCTCACAGCAAGACAGCCAGGAAACTAGTATTGTTTAAAAGGAAATATGGCAGCCTCTATATCCCTGTCACTTCAGAGGGGTGCCTCTATATCCCTGTCACTTCAGAGAGGTGCCTCTATATCCCTGTCACTTCAGAGGGGTGCCTCCGTATCCCTGTCACTTCAGAGGGGTGCCTCTATATCCCTGTCACTTCAGAGGGGTGCCTCTATATCCCTGTCACTTCAGAGAGGTGCCTCTATATCCCTGTCACTTCAGAGAGGTGCCTCTATATCCCTGTCACTTCAGAGGGGTGCCTCTGTATCCCTTTCACTTCAGAGGGGTGCCTCTGTATCCCTTTCACTTCAGAGGGGTGCCTCTGTATCCCTTTCACTTCAGAGGGGTGCCTCTGTATCCCTTTCACTTCAGAGGGGTGCCTCTGTATCCCTTTCACTTCAGAGGGGTGCCTCTGTATCCCTTTCACTTCAGAGGGGTGCCTCTGTATCCCTTTCACTTCAGAGGGGTGCCTCTGTATCCCTTTCACTTCAGAGGGGTGCCTCTGTATCCCTGTCACTTCAGAGGGGTGCCTCTATATCCCTGTCACTTCAGAGGGGTGCCTCTATATCCCTGTCACTTCAGAGGGGTGCCTCTATATCCCTGTCACTTCAGAGGGGTGCCTCTATATCCCTGTCACTTCAGAGGGGTGCCTCTGTATCCCTTTCACTTCAGAGGGGTGCCTCTATATCCCTGTCACTTCAGAGGGGTGCCTCTATATTCTTTTCACTTCAGAGGGGTGCCTCCATATCCCTCTCACTTCAGAGGGGTGCCTCCATATCCCTCTCACTTCAGAGGGGTGCCTCCATATCCCTCTCACTTCAAAGGGGTGCCTCCATAGCCCTCTCACTTCAGAAGGGTGCCTCCATATCCCTCTCACTTCAGAGGGGTGCCTCCATATCCCTCTCACTTCAGAGATCCCTCTCACTTCAGAGGGATGCCTCCATATCCCTCTCACTTCAGAGATCCCTCTCACTTCAGAGGGATGCCTCCATATCCCTCTCACTTCAGAGATCCCTCTCACTTCAGAGGGGTGCCTCCATATCCCTCTCACTTCAGAGATCCCTCTCACTTCAGAGGGGTGCCTCCATATCCCTCTCACTTCAGAGATCCCTCTCACTTCAGAGGGATGCCTCCATATCCCTCTCACTTCAGAGATCCCTCTCACTTCAGAGGGATGCCTCCATATCCCTCTCACTTCAGAGATCCCTCTCACTTCAGAGGGGTGCCTCCATATCCCTCTCACTTCAGAGATCCCTCTCACTTCAGAGGGGTGCCTCCATATCCCTCTCACTTCAGAGGGGTGCCTCCATATCCCTCTCACTTCAGAGGGGTGCCTCCATATCCCTCTCACTTCAGAGGGGTGCCTCCATATCCCTCTCACTTCAGAGGGGTGCCTCCATAACCCTCTCACTTCAGAGGGGTGCCTTCATAACCCTCTCACTTCAGAGGGGTGCCTCCAAATCCCTCTCACTTCAGAGGGGTGCCTCCAAATCCCTCTCACTTCAGAGGGGTGCCTCCAAATCCCTCTCACTTCAGAGGGGTGCCTCCAAATCCCTCTCATTTCAGAGGGGTGCCTCCATATCACTTTTCACTCGCCCTATAAGTTTTTGTACTTCTTACATGGGGGGGTTAATACTCAGTAATGATTTAAAAACTTTCATGTGTTTGTTTCATGGTTCGTTTTTGACACATAATGACGACGATACGGTTTTATTGGGTTAATTGAGAATTCAAGCTTTAATGGTTGTTGTGTTTCTTTGCAAGCATAGTGCTGAAATGAATCTGAAATACTCATAATCAGACATAAAGAAAAACCATTGTAAAGCCAGAAAGCTTGCATTATAGGTCTATTGTGTTAAAGCCTTATGTTTTTGTCATTATTGTTTTGTTTTTTTGTGTTATTTTTGGTATATAAAATTCTAAATAAATCATATTGGCAATATAGTTGCATACCTGGAGACATACTGTTGCATACTGCAACAAAGAAAAGTGATTGAAAACCTTGTAAAACGATATAATAAATGCTTAAATAAAGGAAGCTATTATGAGGATAAATAATCAGAAGACACAGTTTGTGTGAAATAAATGTTTTCTTAATTGAGTAATTGAAAATGGCTGATCATTTCCAGACGACCCTTGTACAAATGTTTCTCAGTTTTTTGTTTTGGTTTTTTTTTTTTTTACCTGTATAGG
Organism: Hyperolius riggenbachi; assembly: GCF_040937935.1. Classification (NCBI taxonomy): domain Eukaryota; kingdom Metazoa; phylum Chordata; class Amphibia; order Anura; family Hyperoliidae; genus Hyperolius; species Hyperolius riggenbachi. The sequence goes on from NC_090650.1 coordinate 332,548,527, forward strand.
TACTTGTAGCTATGGCTGTCAAGTGATAATAAACTGATGTTGCAACTGGGTCAGAAATGGGCAGAACTAAGAGAATGGAGGGGTTTCTTAATGATGCACAGTGTACATACTGAAGGTTAAGGAGAGAGATTTGACTTAGCTGTTTGTGAAATTATTACATTACCCCTGAAATGTTGCATATTGCTGCCGTTGTGGTTTACATTGTTGTCTCTATGAATGTACTGTAGCTGTTTTGGGGATGCTTGTCTTTGAAACATGTGACTCCTGTTTCTAATCTCTGATGAATGAAGAATGGGAGTCTTTTTGTATCAGAAGTGCTGTCCAAAGAATACTAAAAGCTAGTATTGGTCTCTTCTCATCGGGGCTGTGGAGTCGGGGCAATTTTGGGTACCTGGTGTCGGAGTCAGGAAAAAAATGCTCCAACTCCTAATGAATTTAAACTGTAATTAAAATAGAAAATATGATAAAATGTTCTATTTCTCAGATAATAGTCATCATAAATGATTTATACATACAGTAATAGCTGTGCTTAGTCCACAAAAATGAAATAAACCAATCAAAATTAGTTACTTGTGCTGCTTCAATAAAGCAATCCCCGTATTTTTAAAGTCAGATATACATATCTGATTGTGACTGTATATATGATGTGTACACAGGAATCTCTTATATACTAAATAACATCTATGCTGTAAGTATAATGCCTGATGTGTAGCCGTGTCACTAATAGAGATGGTCAATGAGATGGAAATAATTCTGTGTTGATTCTGATTTATGCAAACGTATGCACTCTTTGCTCATGAAATCAAATAATTTGATATGTTGTTAAAATTTGGTTTGGTGACTACGAATTAAATGGTACCTGAGAAGGATGAAAAGAAAAGTTTTATACATACCTGGGGCTTCTTCAAGCCCCCTTCAGGCCATTTAGTCCCTCGCTGTCCTCCACCACCTGGATCTTCTGCTATGAGTCCTGGTAATTCAGCCAGTCAGCGCATGCCGCTTCCACAGCCAGGAGCGTTCTGCACCTGCGCAATAGGGCTGCGCAGGTGTAGTATGCTCCCGGCGGCGGAGTGTGTGCATGCGCACTACGCCAGACTGGCTCAAGTACCTGGACTCATAGCAGAAGATCCAGGTGGCGGAGAAGGACAGCGAGGGACTGATTAGCCTGAAGGGGGCTGGAGGAAGCCCCAGGTATGTATAAAACTTTAATTTCATCTGTCTCAGGTTTACTTTGTTACACAGTAGTACTATACTCTACATATGCACTCTCCACAGAGCTGCAGGGAATCCACTGAGAATGTTGTGCACATTGAACACAGTGGTGTTGTCTATCACCCATAAACCTGGTTCAGATTGTGCATGAAGAATGCGTAATAGAGGAAGAATCTCCTTATTCCCTTATACCTGCACATCACTTTTAGGCTCAACACACACCATACAATCGTGGTTGTTCAATCTTACCACTTTCATGTAGTATAAGCGCTTATCCAATCAATCATTCAAGGTATTTTCAATCTGTTGGCTCTTCTACTACATAGATTTAGTAAATCTGTACAACCAAGATTGTATGGTGTGTGTTGAGCTTAACATGTACCCACAGTTACATTGCCTAGGGCCTGACAGATGGTCTTTGTTCTGGTCTGTACCTTTTACAAGTACTCTTACCAAGGACTAGTTTTAGTCTATGACTAAAGAGAATAAATATGGCAGTCTCCATATCCTTTTTACTTCAGTTGTCTTTTGAAATTCCTAAGCGTTGGCAGTTAAGAGACGAATTTCATGTTACATACTTTCAATCAACAAGATTGTAATATGCAAATTAGAGGAGTCTGAGTCAGTGGAATCCTAAACTGAGGAGTCGGAGTCGGTGGATTTTTGTACCGACTTCACAGCCCTGCTTCTCATGATGGAAAACCATGCCATACCAGCATTTTATAGCTGCCAGCTGGAAAATAGGGCTCTTTCACATCTGTCAACGCGTGCAGGAGCCTTTCTCCTGCACGTGTGTATGGCCTGCGGCGTTTCGTTGGGATTTTGCGGTGCGCCGCAATTTGTTTCGGTAACTATTAATTCACCGGACAAGGAAACGCTGGCTCCTAACGATTAAAAGCTCCCGGGTGCATTGAAACCGCAACGCGCCAAAACGTAGCGTAAGTTGTGAAAGGTAAATTGAGTCTATGGACTCTAGTCATTTCACCTTGTTTAACGCAAAGTATTGACTTTGTGTTAAACCGCTGGAAATGAGCTTTAATGTGAAAGAGCCCTGAGTCCTATATTCTGGTGAGTCAAATGTTTATATATTGGAGTAACAGAACGATTTATATAATGAGACAAACAAAACAGTTTGATAGTGTTATTTACCAAAACCGTGAAACATGGTGGGAATCTTCTAGTTTGAAGCAGTTTTGCCTTATATGAAGTATAATAATAATAATCCGAACATTTATATAGCGCTTTTCTCCTGTTGGACTCAAAGCGCTCAAGAGCTGCAGCCACTGGGATGCACTCAGGAGGCCACCCTGCAGTGTTAGGGAGTCTTGCCTTGAACTCCTTACTGAATAGGTACTGACCCTTGCCAGGATTCGAACCCTGGTCTCCCATGTCAAAGGCAGTGCCCTTAACCAGTGCTCTATTCAGCCACTATATAACATCTGCATCAAATGCCAGAGATATGTAGGTAGCTATAAGAAATTTCTATTTGCCTTAGTAACTTAGAACAACTGCTTATAGTAAATACGGTAGTGCAGTTTACATAGCTTCAGCTAAAATATGGCTTTCAAGACCCGGAATACTTCCAATTATCTAAAGATGACATACTGGTTACAAAAATACACTTCTTGACCTAGAATGCAGTAGTTCAGTTGCAAGGCTTTTATACAAATCAGAGTACTATTAATTAAAGAGAACCCATAATGACGTATAGTAGACTGTAAAACTTTATTTAGGATTCCCAATTCTATGTCCATTATACTGGTTTCAGCATTAGAAACCTCTCCTTTATCTGTATATATTGCTGTATATGGGTATGTGACATGTCCTCCCAGTGATGCTATGCCTAGGCTATAATGAAACAGTCTTTGCCCCAGAGCACTCTGGGAGACCAGTTGTTTTTGCTCACTTCCAAAAAAAACCTTCCCACAATGATTATCATTGTCCGCAGTAAAGATGCTGCAATCTGTGAGAAATTTGAGAATGTTAATAAGGTTGAGGAAAGGTTTTACAATAGGCAAACATTGGCTAAATAAGTTATAAATTAATATTGTATTAAATAAAACATTTTTATTTATTAGGTTATATTCAGCAAGGTTCCTCTTTAAGTCCTAGTTCCCAAAATTGGAGACTTAGTTGGGGGAACAATGCTCCTCTGAACACTGGGAGATGGTGATCAAGTTTCTTAGATTCATATACAGTATTTGTTGTTGCACTAGCAATGCGGCAGAAAAATTGGAATGGTACTTTTACTCTGCTGAGCTGGCCAAGGTGAATGATGCATTTTTAGCCCATTCCAGGACGATTTATTATCTACAGGAGAAACTTATTAATATCCTCTAGTCATGCAACCAGCTCATCCAGTTCTGGAAATTGGTCTTTTCACTAATGAAGATGGTTAATGGTATATTCATATGCCACAACTCAGAATTGGCACACCTAAACCCGGAATTAGATATATTTCCAGGGCCTCTTGGAACAATAATGGACTAGACCTCTTACGTGCCAGACTGCTACTTCTAAGGGTACGTACAGACATACGATAACGATCGTTCGTTCTGAACGACGAACGATGTTAAAGGAGGTATCGGCCGATGATCGTTTGAAGAAAGGCCACTTTGAACATCGTTCGTGTACGAACGATCTTGGAACGAGCGTTGCGTGCGCAACATGATGTATAAACTGATTTTAAACACAAGTGTCAAAAAGAACTGTTTGAGCATGTGCAAAGCTTTGAGAACGAACGATCAACGACCGATCGTTGTACAGACATTACTTTTTGAACGATGGTCGTTGGAAAAGATCTGGCAGAATGGATCGTTCTTTACCAACGACATATCTCGTTGGTCGGTCGTTTTAATGATCGTTTGTGCACTTTTTACGAACGATCGTCGGGCAATGCCGTCGGTAACGATCGTTTTAAACGACTATAGTCGCATGTCTGTACGCACCCTAAGAGTGGAAAACTGATCAACTGCCTTGGCTGAAGCTAGGTTATGTTTGATTTCATTTTGTGAAGGGTAAAGTTGACCTGGATCAAGCCAGTTGTGCTGGTGCCTGTTTTCCCGAATACCATTTATTGTTTGAATGTATTGTCCTTGCACCTTTTATTTCTCTCCTGTTTACAACTATTGGCGATAGTACCATAAATAAGAGCTGTCCTATGATACTTTAAGATGCACACAAGGCCAGAATTCTGTTGCTAGGATGTTGTGTAATCATAGATTGTCCTTGTTTACTGTAATGCAATTTACCTCTAAAAGCATATAAACACAATTTTGTTATTTCTAAGTTGATATAAAAAGTCTGCAAAGGAGAAAAAAAGAAATGCTTGTTTAAGGTTTCTTTGCTGTACAGGAAATGGTAAATTAGTTCATGGGATTTTTTTTTTTTTTTTTTTTTTAATAAATGGTCTTTTTTTCATAGTTTATATTGTTCAAGTATATTATATTTTTGTATTATGTCTGAAGATAAAATATTGGTATCTCCTCACAGCGTACACAGTCAAAATACTCTAGACTTTAATCTCCACTCTGAGTTTTTTCCTAAATGGAGTGGTTTCTGCTCTGAGTTTTTCTTTTACAGAAATGCACTCTCCCTCTTACTCTCTCTCTCATTTTAACATGGAACATAACATAGTAACATGGTATATCTTATTTTAAAAAACACATTATAATGTTTAATTTAATACCTTACTTGGACAGCTATGCTGGACATACGAGTGGAAAGGGTTAAGTTGGAAAATGTAAAGACGCAGCTAGAAACCAATACATGAAACAAGTATAGCCAAGCCTATTGCATAATTATTCTGCCTTGCCGAGGAATAAGAAGCAAGTTTAGTTTTGGCTTTTAACTACTTAAATCATTAGCTGTTTTCTTTAAGTTTTATTACATTTTATCAAGTGTTCCTCCTTGCACGATGTTAAGATTCTTAAGCAGTTTTAGTGAAATTTTAAGACATTAAGAAACTGCCGACACTGCATAAATTGTTTCAGGGGATTCTTTAAAAAAAATCAGCTTTTTAAGGATACCATCGTCTTCAGGAAAATTTAAAACTGGGGGAGCAGGCATGTGTAGTGGGTTCTGTTGTATTAATGGGTTGTACTGTACACTCCTATGAAGCTCAATCCAGGGCTGGAGAGCTCTTTAGCCGGTGCACCCCTCCAGGCAGGTTCACCACTCGTGCTCCACACACGAAGCCAGTTCCACAGGCTGAAACTTGCGTTCACATTCATTGCATGTCAGTACACTACATGTTACAGGCCCGTAACATGTAGTGTACTGTTGCAACAAGTGAAGTGAGGAGCACCAATGCAAAGGGTGGTGTGCCACAACACCGTCCCAGTGTCTCTTGGGATCAGTAAAGTCAAAAGAATGCATGGGTCGGCACCACCAAATGTAGTTAAAGTTCTTTTAATGAATTAATTAGCAGTGCTGTCTCATGACTAATTAAAAGGGATTCAACTACATTTGGTAGTACTGTCCCTCCATTCTTTTGACATGTAGTGTACTGACATGCAATAAATGTGAATGCAAGTTCCAGCCTGTGCAGTGCCTCCTTCTAATTACTTCCATGTATAGTGGGCTCTCCTGATGCTCACTGCTCCCTCGTTCTCTTCTGTCCCCCTCAGTTTTAAGGCACCGACCCTCCAAAGCTGCTTCCTGGTCAGGAGGATCGTCAAGGACTGCAGACGCTGCCCAGCGGCGCACGTCTTTTGATCGTGCACTCGCAGCCAGGAGTGCTCTGCGAAGGCGCACTACGTCACAACTGCATAGTCCACCTGCACAGAGCATTTGTGGGTGTGTGATCAAAGGACGTGCAGCGCTTGCGCAGTCCTTGCTGTTCCTCTCGACCAGGAAGTAGCTTCAGAGGGTCGGTGCATCATAACAGTCTGAGACGGAGGAGAACAGTTTTTAAATTTTCCTGAAGACTAAGATATCCTTTAAGGTTATTACTTCCATTTGTCCGGAAAGCAAATGTAAGTATTAACTTAAAGGATATCATAGTTTTACTAATTTTTATTGTGTTCATAGGTCAGTATTGCCATGAACCCAAACAAGTACTGTCCTCCGTAGCATCCTACCCATGGAGATTTTTAACCACTTCTGGAGCACGGTAATTGAAATCTGCGCCCTGTTTGTGTCTGCTTATTCCTGCTAGGGTGTAGATTTCAATTAGTTTGAACGGACCCGCTGCTACCGCTTATCCCGCCGCTTACCCATCGCCACAGGCCTTTCGCTTTGTCGTCACTATGATGGCAGAGCTCTGTGAGCAGGTTAGGAGCTGATTTAATTGGCTTCTGACCCCATGATCACTGTGAGACAATCTCTTTGACTAACATTGATCACAGGGTCAGGAGCCAATGAAATCAGCTCCTGACTGGCTCACAGTCCTGCTGTAATAGTGACAGCAGAGAGAAGGGCCTGTGGTGATGGCAGAGTGGTGGGTCCGTGCGACGATTTGTCGGTAGGAGCTGTTATTTAGTACCAGCAGTCACTGATCCTTAAAGAGAACCTGAACTGAAAATAAAAAGTCAAAATAACCATACACAGGTCATACTTACCTCCTGTGTAGTCTACTCAATTTCTTTCTCTTCTCCTGCGTTTCATTTGTCCACTGTGATCAATGGATTTCTCCGTCCTCCATTTTAAAAAATGGCCATTACCCCCTATCAGCTTCCTGGTCAGCACACTGTTAAACTGTAATATCACCTACTTGAGCCATATGGAAACATGGACATTACCTTGCACATTCAATTGTAACTGACTGCTGCTGATGTATAACTGACAGCAACTGGTATGTTTTAGTTCTGACAAAATATTAAGTAGTAGACTACACAGGAGCGACGTATGACCTGCTTAGTTTTAAAGTATACCATATTTTACCCATGTATTCTATACTGCGCCAAGGCATTTTTGGAAAAGTGTAGAATGAGTACCCTGAATAAGGACTATTTAGGAAGACTGTGACAAGAGCTGCCTTGAAAGGCCTTTATTGATGAGGCGTATTAAAGATAAAGTATGGGGCGTAGTCTTTCTTGGAAAAGGAGTAGTATTTGTAGCAGTATAACTTTTATCCAGCCATTTGTAGCAACAGAGAAAGGCTAGAAGGTAATTGTGAGTTGTTTTTACTGTATATCACTGCGGATAAGCCAACTTTTTTGCATCCAAACTCACACTAGCCGAATGGTTACCAGGGTAAAAATATCAGACACTATGTCTAAAAAGACAAACCCTATAGGTATAAATAGGAGGTTAAATAGACTCCAAAATAAAAACACCAAGTGGTGCTAAAAAATGGGTCACCCTGCGGTGCGGGGCCCAAACGGTGTGTACCCTATTAGCGTAGCAGGGGCGCACCAATGCCAATATAGAGGGTCTTTGCTGATCCCCCCCGTTAAAAGAAAGCGGGGTGTAGCTATCTCATAGATGGCTGGTGCTTACACACTGGATATCGCAGTGCAGGATATGGGATATCACCCCTGGCCAACTGTGCATCAATAGTGGCCAGCGGGGTACCCAGAGTACTGCCGGCACTGCCAATCCCAGAGTGGGGCAGTAATGGAGGGTAGAAAGTGCACAGTGCTATACAAATGTGAATCACCCTAATATGAACATATTTCACCCTAACAGGCTTCCTCAGAAGGTGCTATACAATATATACAATGCTATACACAATATATACAAAGAACCCCCAATCACAGCCCCAGTAGCTTAAGTCAAAGCTACCTGTGTACTGACAAGCCACTGCTTAAATACCTGGTCCAGCAGGAAATGGGTCACACCCGGTGGGTGGGAAGGGGGTAGCCACACCCGGTGGGTGGAAAGGGGGTAGCCACTCCCTCCTAAACAACTCCCCCAAAGGTGTAATGGAGGCCAGCCCTCATCTGCGTAATAGGCCAAATGGCACATCCTGCAGCAGCCCACTGTAGTTATCTGGCCAATTTGTATCCTGGCCGATCCATGCAATAGATGTACAGTGGCTGTAAATGTGTATAGCGGCGGCTGCTCGGTATATCACTTTCGCCCCCCGTGTAGCCAAATGCGTGCAGGTGTTACCATGGCAATAGGAGACACCCCCATGTGACGCAGCGCGGCTGGACCAATAGTCTAGAGGCCACAGCCGCACTGAAGCTGAATGTGTGTCGAATGCCGCTGTGACGTCACAGCGCATCCGCCCACTTGCTCGCACACCCAACGTACGTGCGGGTAGCCATAGCAACGGGCGCTCGCTGTCACAGCGCGTCCCTGCATCATCGTACGTGCGGGTAGCCATAGCAACGGACGCTCACAGTTACAAATAAGAAAGAAGGAAAAAACACCAACCTATTTACAGCCCAGAGCAGAGCTATTATGTGCAACCCTACACCTACTATCAGTACACCGAGATTGATTGGGACCTATACGGAACATTCTCAGTTTGTGTTTAACATCATGAAACACTATTGGCCGATTCTGCAAAAAGATAAGGATCTCGTTAGACACCTGCCTTCACATCCAGCAATCACATATAGAAGGTCAGCTAACCTTCGTGATATGCTTGTACATAGCACCTTCTCTAACACTATTGAACCTACAAGGACTTGGCTACCCCCGAAACCCACGGGGTCTTTTAGGTGTGCTAGATGTAAGGCCTGTAGATACATTCCCACTACAAAGTCCTTTACAGCCCCCCATAGCGGTAGAACCTTTGAAATAAAATCTTTCATCAACTGTGAAACAAGAGGGGTGGTATATGGAGTGAGGTGCCCCTGCAATCTGTGGTATATTGGAAAAACCACCCGACAATTTAAGGAAAGGGTGCTGGAACATGTGGGTCACATCAAGCACAAAAGCAGCACCCCGATTGCACGACATATGAATGAATTTCATAGCGACTGCCGTTTTAGTATTGTTTTTTGGGGGATACAATGCTGGAAAAAGGACAGAAGGGGTGGGAATTTTGACCGTAAACTCACACAGATTGAATCTGAGTGGATTTTCCGTCTGGATACCATCGCTCCCCGTGGCCTCAATGAGGATTTCAATCTGGCATGTTTTCTGTGAACCTCTTACCATTCTCCATATCTATGTGTGTAACATCCAGTTGGTATTGCATTCATTTTATAACATATTATGGGGTTGAGCGATCAACATTTATGGGTTTGGGTGTTCCACCTAGTGTCATTATTCTGCATTGCTTAACATTGGTTAACACGGTTGCATTACAGCATTTATATTTATTTTATTTTATTGTTGCCTCCATTTGGCCTCCCATCTGATGTCCACTGCGCCTGGTGTAGCGGGAGGGATTCCTTCCGAATCCACGTCTGCCCCCCCCCCCCCCTCTAAACCCCCCTTGTGGCCAGCTCCATGTGTATATAATCAGCCCATGCATCGTTTTATGTCTATATATGCTGTCAATTGTGCCACAGGCAACCTCCTCTGGTTTCTGGGATATGTATAATGGCAAGAGGTGGTTGGCATGGTAACCCAGCACACACTCCTCATCACCCTGTCAGATGCGAGTGGGAGTGCCGCTGCTCAGTGCACGACACCCCACACGCCCACTGGTAGGGGGCGTTGTTGCCATGACCATCTCTGACGGCTGATGATGCAGGGACGCGCTGTACGTGACAGCGAGCGTCCGTTGCTATGGCTACCCGCACGTACGATGATGCAGGGACGCGCTGTATGTGACAGCGAGCGCCCGTTGCTATGGCTACCCGCACGTACGTTGGGTGTGCGAGCAAGTGGGCGGATGCGCTGTGACGTCACAGCGGCATTCGACACACATTCAGCTTCAGTGCGGCTGTGGCCTCTAGACTATTGGTCCAGCCGCGCTGCGTCACATGGGGGTGTCTCCTATTGCCATGGTAACACCTGCACGCATTTGGCTACACGGGGGGCGAAAGTGATATACCGAGCAGCCGCCGCTATACACATTTACAGCCACTGTACATCTATTGCATGGATCGGCCAGGATACAAATTGGCCAGATAACTACAGTGGGCTGCTGCAGGATGTGCCATTTGGCCTATTACGCAGATGAGGGCTGGCCTCCATTACACCTTTGGGGGAGTTGTTTAGGAGGGAGTGGCTACCCCCTTTCCACCCACCGGGTGTGGCTACCCCCTTCCCACCCACCGGGTGTGACCCATTTCCTGCTGGACCAGGTATTTAAGCAGTGGCTTGTCAGTACACAGGTAGCTTTGACTTAAGCTACTGGGGCTGTGATTGGGGGTTCTTTGTATATATTGTGTATAGCATTGTATATATTGTATAGCACCTTCTGAGGAAGCCTGTTAGGGTGAAATATGTTCATATTAGGGTGATTCACATTTGTATAGCACTGTGCACTTTCTACCCTCCATTACTGCCCCACTCTGGGATTGGCAGTGCCGGCAGTACTCTGGGTACCCCGCTGGCCACTATTGATGCACAGTTGGCCAGGGGTGATATCCCATATCCTGCACTGCGATATCCAGTGTGTAAGCACCAGCCATCTATGAGATAGCTACACCCCGCTTTCTTTTAACGGGGGGGATCAGCAAAGACCCTCTATATTGGCATTGGTGCGCCCCTGCTACGCTAATAGGGTACACACCGTTTGGGCCCCGCACCGCAGGGTGACCCATTTTTTAGCACCACTTGGTGTTTTTATTTTGGAGTCTATTTAACCTCCTATTTATACCTATAGGGTTTGTCTTTTTAGACATAGTGTTTGCATCCAAACTGTAAGATTAAAGTGGAGGGGCCGGCTTAATCTGCAGTGATACTATTTGCCAAAACAGTATCCATCTTCACCCTGTCGCAAGGTCAGAGAGGAGACAGAGGGGCTATGCAAAAGGCTGAAGATGGATCCTGGAGGCACAGAGACAGGTAGATATTACAAAATAATAGCTACCACTATACATATAACTGGGGAGGTGGGGCTAATACTGGGGGAACACTTGCCTATTTTCAGAGAGGCTATACTTGGGGAGGTTGGGTGGGACTGGCCAGTGGCTACACTTGTGGAGGAGGGCTGGCTAATACTGGGGGCACATCTGACTATATCTGACTATATCTGGGGAGGGGGTTACCTAATACCAGGAGTACATTTGGCTTTACTGGGGGGGGGGGGGGGAGGGACATTGCAGCTAATATTGGGGAAATAAAAGGTCCTATATGCTAGATGAACCCCCCTCCCAGAATGTTTTTGTCTTGCTTCTAAGCACAACATTTTAAATCTATGCCCCAATAAATGGTACTATGATCATGAATTAATAAAACGAATAAATGGTTTACTTTGTTACTCTATACCAGTGATGGCTAACCTTGGCACTCCAGCTGTGGTGGAACGAAGTCCCATGACAAGACAAGACAAATAACATTTATATCACGCTTTTCTCCTGGCAGACTCAAAACGCCAGAGCAGCAGCCACTAGGGCGCGCTCTATAGGCAGTAGCAGTGTTAGGGAGACTTGCCAAAGGTCTCCTACTGAATAGGTGCTGGCTTACTGAACAGGCAGAGCCAATACTCTCACAGCTCTAAGCATAAGTCAGGGAGGCAGTGGCATGATGAGATTTGTAGTTTTGTCGCAGCTGGAGTGGTAAGGTTAGCCATCACTGCTGTATACTTTGCTGGTTGGCCATTCAGGCATTATATAGAATTTCCAGGAAATGTGTGAAATAGAAAGCATTACACACTTTACTGGCCTGATTTAGGCATCCTATAGAATGTAGGATCTTATGAAAACCTGAATGGCAACCAGGTTAAACTTTAGACTACACTTTAGGATAATAACTCAGAATGAATAGTCAATGAATATACACAATAGTTTTCATGAAACTGGCCCATATATTTTGCTTCTGCTGCGCTTTATATTATAATTGAGGCTTAGCTGCTAGTGGCCCTGCTGTGCAATTGCTCAGAAGCTACAGACTTTGTAGAACAATGTGTGTTCTCCCAGCACATCTAATGTAAGCACTCAGAGATACTGACTGAGAGCAAATTCCTGCTTCTTTGACTTCATATGTCATGTGAAATACTGTCAGAGAATTGGTATGGCAGAGAAGTGACAAGCCAAAGACATCTATGCCTTTTATGACTTGAAATATGAGAGCATATTTTTGGAATTGCAAAGAAAAGTCTTCAGAAAGAATACTATCTTGGTGCTTGTCATTATTTGACACTGTCTTTATCATTTGATAACACTGGATGAGATTTTCATTTTGTCTGTAAAGATTGCTATTTGTTTTAAATGTATTAATGCTCATCTAGTGCCAGTCTGTCATTGCATCGAATAGTTTCACAGCAGAGCCAGAGCTACTCCATTGTGAATTTGTTTAAAGTCCAAATCCAGACAAGCTTTTATTTCAGGTTTGAGCTGAGTGGAAAATAATTAGATACACTTTTGGGTTTTTATTACAATCTATTTCCTTGCTAAGTTAATTTTCTACAGTTCCATCGGTCCAGAAAGTGGATAGAGACAGCAATAAAGTACACAAGCCCCAAAACTGACAACAAACTATGACCCTCTCTACCCCTAACCTGCCTTGCCTTACTGACACCCAAAACTTTTAAATTACCTTTTTGCTTTCAAAGCTTCTGACACTGAAATATTGGGCACCCGAATATATGTGGCAGCCAGCTATTGCAGACAAAGGTAACATGATTTAAGTGCAGGCGCTCCCCAACCTCCAACACTTCTTCCAAACTACTGTTGCTGAGCCTGGCACGTCCCAATATCTGTCACCCAAAATAATTCCTAAAAATCATTTTAGGCAGCAGTTTTTGAATCCAGGCTTTTCAAAAATATTGTACTGACTCCTGGCTGAACAGCATGTAGTTCTTTGCTAATCTATTTACAACTTTTATTATTTCCAAGCTGCACAAATGGTCAGAGAATTTGGATTAACTGGCAATTATTAGTATCTCATTGACTATAGTCATAGTGGGCATTTTGGTAGCATGGTGGATAGTACTCTAACTTTTCAGTTCTGGTCTCGCCAGTTCAAATCTGGGTTGGACACTATCTGACTGCATTGAGCTGGGGGACAGATTTGTGACTGACTGCTAGCTCTGTAAAGAGCAGCAGAAGATGCCTGAGCTATAGAACAACACAATAATAATAGCCTGTGGATGGATGCACAATAATAATAGTAGCATTAAAGGAACCAGAGGACAAGACATGAGGTGAAAGAGTTGAGCAGCAGAGTTTGAAAATGACTTGATCGGTTTCAGCCCCGCCACTGCTACCCTTTACAGAAAGTTGCTGCGGTAGTCAAGTTAGGATTTGACATGGTCAATAAGATGCTAATGATTCTTTCTTGCATGCAGATTTAATGCAAATTGTGTGCAGCTTGGAATGGACTAATCATTCTGCATGCAATCTGGTATTATTACCATCTCATTTACTCAGTATATAATGAGAGCTTAAAATAGCAATTTAATTAAACTACAAAAATGATAATAGCAATTTAGCTTTTTTTTTTTTTTTTTTTTTTTATCATTTTTGTTTGTTTTTTTGTTGAGGCTGCATAAAATGACTGACATGTTCATGTGAGGTTTAAATGAGATGGCAGAATCAAATCTTGCATTGAAATACACTGCTTTCAAGGTACAGTATCGATTTGTTATGAACATTCATTTTCATGTGTAGCAATGGAGTTGATCACCAAGGTGGAACAATACCGATTTCTGTTTTGTCCAAAAATCGGCATTGATAATGTTAAGACAGTCCAAGACACAGGAATAGGATTGCCAAATCAGAAATGGATACAACTATTAAGTATGTACAGTACAGATCAAAAGTTTGGACACACCTCATTCAAAGAGTTTTCTTTATTTTCATGACTATGAACATTGTAGATTCACACTGAAGGCCTCCAAACTATGAATTAACACATGTGGAATTATAGTACATAACCAAAAAGTGTGAAACAACTGAAAATATGTCATATTCTAGGTTCTTCCAAGTAGCTACCTTTTGCTTTGATTACTGCTTTGCACACTCTTGGCATTCTCTTGATGAGCTTCAAGAGGTAGTCACCTGGAATGGTTTTCACTTCACAGGTGTGCCCTGTCAGGTTTAATAAGTAGGATTTCTTGCCTTATAAATGAGGTTGGGACCATCAGTTGCGTTGTGGAGAAGTCCTGTGGATACACAGCTGATAGTCCTACTGAATAGACTGTTAGAATTTTTATTATGGCAAGAAAAAAGCAGCTAAGTAAAGAAAAACGATTGGCCATCATTACTTTAAGAAATTAAGGTCAGTCAGTCCGTAAAAATTGGGAAAACTTTGAAAGTGTCCCCAAGTGCAGTCTCAAAAACCATCAAAGGCTGCAAAGAAACTGGCTCACATGCGGCCCACCCTAGGAAAGGAAGACCAAGAGTCACCTCTGCTGTGGAGGATAAGTTCATCCGAGTCACCAGCCTCAGAAATCGCAGATTAACAGCAGCTCAGATTAGAGACCAGGTCAATGCCACACAGCGTTCTAGCAGCAGACACATCTCTAGAACAACTGTTAAGAGGAGACTGTGTGAATCAGGCCTTCATGGTATAATATCTGCTAGGAAACCACTGCTAAGGACAGGCAACAAGCAGAAGAGACGTGTTTGGGCTAAAGAACACAAGGAATGAACATTAGACCAGTTGAAATCTGTGCTTTGGTCTGATGAGTCCAAATTTGAGACTGTGTCTTTGTGCGACGCAGAAAAGGTGAACGGATGTTCTCTACATGCCTGGTTCCCACCGTGAAGCATGGAGAATGAGGTGTGATGGTGTGGGGGTGCTTTGCTGGTGACACTGTTGGGGATTTATTCAAAATTGAAGACATACTGAACCAGCATGGCTACCACAGCATCTTGCAGCGGCATGCTATTCCATCCGGTTTGCGTTTATTTGGACCATCATTTAATTTCCAACAGGACAATGACCCCAAACACACCTCCAGGCTGTGTAAGGACTATCTAACCAGGAAGGAGGGTGATGGCGTGCTGCGTCAGATGACCTGGCCTCCACAGTCACCAGACCTGAACCTAATCTAGATGGTTTGGGATGAGCTGCACCACAGAGTGAAGGCAAAAGGGCCAACAAGTGCTAAGCATCTCTGGGAACTCCTTCAAGACTGTTGGAAGACCATTGGTGACTACCTCTTGAAGCTCATCAAGAGAAAGCGTGTGCAAAGCAGTAATCAAAGCGAAAGGTGGCTACTTTGAAGAACCTAGAATATGACATATTTTCAGTTGTTTCACACTTTTTGGTTATGTACTATACTTCCACATGTGTTAATTCATAGTTTGGATGCCTTCAGTGTGAATCTACAATGTTCATAGTCGTGAAAATAAAAAAAAAACTCTTTGAATGAGAAGGTGTGTCCAAACATTTGGTCTGTACTGTAGGTGCAACTGCACACCAAAGAAGGTGGAAAACTCCTCAGGACTGTAGACAAGTGCATCTCAACAAATTAGAATATCAATAAAGTGCAACTCGTATATTAATTCTTTATACTGTACACATAGTAGATAGATTTCAAGCTTTTATTTATTTTTATTTTGCTGATTGTAAGTTAACAAAAACCCTAGAATTCAATATCTCAGAAAATTGTTAAAGAATGTTGTTAAAAAGTTCAGTATTGTAAACTCATGGGTCCCTATGCAAAAACTCACCAGCAATAAGTGTTGTAGAGTTCTAAAATTAGGCAACAGGACCATTGCCTAATTCAAGTCTACATAGCACCTGGCTGAGCAGAAAAGAACTCGCATGGGTGCTATAGTCATCCAGCGGATACATTTCCTCCTAAGCCTTTTTGCATATTGCACATGCCAGGAATCAATGCTTCCCTTCAACTGTGATGGGCAAGAACCTTCCCACATACTCAGAGCAGGTGAGAAATCTCTATAGCCAGTGTGCAGCCAGCTTCCTTTATAAGGAGACCCCAGATGTATCTCATGTAAACAGATAAAAGAAGCCATATTTTATTTCCTACCTGTGCATGAAAATTTAAAGCGTTTCTGCTGCATTTTTGCCAGGCACACTCGGTCCCGCTGCACCTTTTCCCCCACAGCGCTCTTCTGGCGAGCACGGTCGTTACCACGCGCCACTGCCCGCTCGGAGCACACGTCACACTGCCACTTCACAGAGGGTTTCCGGTGCTATAGTTTTCAGGGACCACCAGCAAAGAATCTACCTTATACAACAATGGATGGCCCCGGCAGGAGACTCAAATATGCTTTGCCTGGGGCTCTCCTAATACTATAGTACTGGAGAGCCAGCCAGAAGCAGCAGCGCAGTGTGTGCTCCCAGTGGGCAGTGCCAGGTGGTAGTGACTGTGCTGAGAGTGCTCAGCAGAAGAGTAATGCGGCCGGGGTACCTGGGTTTGGAGGGAGGACAGTAGTCCAGAAGGGAGTGGCGGTCTCTTGTGGAGATAGGTCCCAGGGGCTTATGGTGGAATGTGCAAACCCCCACTAATAAGAGGGTCACTTTTGACCCCCCCCCCTTTTTTTTTTTTTAAACAATAAAGGCCCTCAACCTACAGTATTTAGTGTTAAGAATAGAATAATAAACTTAATTAGGGAATACAAAAAGAAAAAGAAGCCTCTGCTGTCAACTTTTCATCTGACACTCCTTTCTTCTGTCTTCTCCTTTAAATCTTGCTTGAAGAATTTCTTCAGCCCAGGCTCCCCAGAGCTCACCTTGCAACTTTTTCTCAATGTTTTTTTGGCTCCAGGCAGCCCAGAGCTCATCCGACTTCTGCTGCTACATGCCAGGCTCTCCTGGCACCATCGCTTCACACTGGAGTCCCAGCAATAGGCATGTTCATAGCTCCCATTGCGGCTCCCTAGTGGTCCAGTAGGTCGACCATTGAGAAGCCTAGGGATTTATAAGATTCTCTTTGGTCCATCCTTTGTACCAATGGGGAGCCCCGGCAGGAGCTATGAAGGTCCAGTGTTCTGTATTAGATGTCAGAAGGGGAGGAGAGTGGTGGTTTGGCTTAAGCTTGCTTTGGATGACTAGGAGCGACTGTGCCATGGGAGCCTGGCATGTAACGGGCGGAAGTCGGATGAGCTCCAAGCTGCCTAGAGCTGAAGAAATGGTGAGACAGGTGCAGCGGATCTCCTAGAAGAATGAGATAGCAGTAGTGTGGTGCTGAAGGACAGCACCACTGCACAAAACATTGCTCCACTCTAGCTTCTATACACTGCAAGTTTCTTATCACCTTGAAATGCATATGGCCCATGGTGTCTCATTCCACACAGCTAATATGCCCATAATACATGCAAAGGTGTCCTGAGTCTTTAAATGATCTTTCAGACTGTTTCAGTAGGCTACACAATCATGTGGAAGACTGCTGCTTTCACAGTTGTCTAGAAGACAGTCATGGACTCCCTCCACAAGAACGGCAAGCCCCTAAAGGTCAAGACAAAATCCCATGAGGTTGTCACAGCCAACAATTAAATAGGGTACATGCATCAAATATCAGTCACTAGCATGTGAGAGGTAGAATATTCAGACCATTGGAGCCAAATCTTATCAAACTTTTGCGGACATTTTCTGTTCATATAAGTCAACTTATACCACACCATGGCTTTTTTAATTCTCTTTGTTAAGAGTGTTTTAGAGAGGGGTTGTTCAGAGATCCATTTGTGAAATAGCTCCTTTCTAGCATACATACATAAGATTATGACAAGAGTAATTGATGACTAGAGAGGGTAACATCTGTATACAAAACCAGCAAGAGACTCTTAGGTTCGCTGACTATTCTCTCACCCATGGCCTCAGTAAACAATGTACTAACCATAGCCCAGTAGCTTTGTATAGTACCACAAGCCCAGACCATATGATAGAATGTACCATCTTCCCTGTTACATTTAGGGTACGGTGTATACCTTTTTGGATATAGAAGTTGTAGCTGAGCAGGTGTTCGGTAGACTCATTATATAAGTTTGAGGTGAACAAAACCTATCCACTGCTGAGATTGCAACACCATCCCAATTACTCAGGACATCCCAGCCAGGAAATTTGACTGCACCCCATTCTTCCCTCTACTGACGAGCTTATGGAGATGCTGATTTCATTTTGGTTTAGTGACCATGGTATCACTTGATTGGCTAGCAAACTCTTCTGACCTAAACCCCATTGTAATTCTTTGGGGTACTGCCAAAAGGAAGATGATGGACACCAGACCCAAAAATGCAGTAGCGCTTCCATAACACTTCAGCATTGCCGTAAGCTGGCTTCCTCCCTGCCACACAGCATTGAAGCAGTAATTCATGCAAAAAGGAGCCCTAACCAAATATTGAATGCGTACAATGACATCCTTTGAGTAATATAACATTTCTATATTAAAAATGTCTTTTTATTGGTCTTGTGTAATATTCTAATTTTCCGAGATATTGAATTTGGGGTTTCCATTGCCTGTGAGCCACAAACAGCAAAATGTAAAGAAATAAACATTTGAATTATATCACTCTGTGTGTATTGAATCCATATTATATATGAGTTTCACTTTTTGAATTTAATAACGGAAATAAATTAACTTTTTGATTATATTCTAATATATTGAGCTGTACTAGTAGATGGAGAACAGAATAGGATGGAGCCTTGTGGTGTACTGTGAAGGGGTGGATGTGGTTTTGGAATTTCGGATGTTAAACGTCATTACTGTGTGGAGAAGAGCCAAGTGAGAGTGACATCCTGGATGCTTAGAGAGAAGATCAAAAGTAGCATGTTGCAGTTCCATAATGCAGTTTAAAAGGGCAACTGTAGTGAGAGAGATGTGGAGGCTGCAATATTTATTTACATTTAAGCAATAACAGTTGCCTGGCTATCCTGCTGATCCTCTGCCTCTAATACAGCAGAGCAGGTGTTTCTGACATTGTCAGATCTGACAAGATTAGCTGCATGCTTGTTTCTGGAGTGATTCAGACACTATTGTAGCCAAATAGATCAGCAGGACAGCCAGGCAACCGGTATTGTTTAAAATGAGATAAATATGGTAGCCACCATATCACTCTCACTTCAGTTCCTCTTTAAGGCAGGAGACAATGTGTATGCAGGTGTATAAATGTGGCTATCTATTTACACATACAAATTCATTACTGAGACTTTGCAGCAGAATGCAGCAATGGCGCACTTCCTCTGCTGGATTACTGACACATTTGTCTGTTGGCTTTATTTTTCCTGGACTCCCCACAATGTATGCATCTCATATCTCTGTACTCTTAAGCCTGGTACACAATTTTAAATTATGATTGGCCAATCGCATACCAATTTTACCACCTCCATGTAGTATGAGGTTCAACAGATAATGAATATTAAGCAGATTGTGTAAATAAACCGTCATACTACATGGGGGTGGTAAAATTGGTCAGTGTCAGTCAAATCATACTTGAAAGTGTGTACCAGGCTTAAAGGAATACTATCGATTCACATATTTTTTTCAATTGACACAGGAATTGTTTGGGAAGTGCTGCTAAGTACTGGTGTATACATTTTAGTAGCAACTTCTTTGTTTACTGTTATCAAAATACATTGAGGCAGGGAACACACTTGACTGTTTTCGTACGCGTTTTCTGCACAGAAAAACTGAGAACTCATGTTAATCAATGGGCTAGTACACACTTAATATTTTGTTCGCGCGCAGAAAAAAAACTGACATTCTGCATCATGACTCTGCACATTTTGTCAGTTTTTTGTATCAATTACATTAGCTGTTATCAAAAAACGCACGCATTTTCCTGCATAGAGACACACTTGGTATGCAGAAAAAGTATGCAGAAAAACGCGCGCTGAAAACTGAAAGTCAAGTGTGTTCCCTGCCTCAAGCTTCACTGACTCCAAAACTGACGGCTGACTGAGCCATGAGGAGAGGGGAAATTCCCCTCACACTTGATCAGTTAACTCTATGTGTAGCTCTGTGTGTGACAGAGAAGAGAACTCCCAACAGCTGCAGCTTCTGTGTCCTGTGTTTCTGATTGAAGTGTCTGAAGAGAGTAGAGGAAATGTAACTAATTGTCACAGCTTTTTCATACTGTTTTTGCTTTCAGAGTTTGTTTGATATTTGCTTTCTGTAGTCTGATATGCAACTCTGGCTGTGCATTGAAGCAGACACCCCTTCTGCAATTGATTTGTCCCAATATAGCTAAATCCTACCCTCAATAAATTACAGCTTTTTCCTCTGATATTTAACATGAAAAGTAGGAAAATGTTTACACAGTTACTTAGAAATTATTTACACACTGTCATTTTACAACACTTGGGTATCGATAGTATTCCTTTAAAGGGAAACTAAACTGAGAAGGACATGGATTTTTCCTTTTAAAATAATACCAGTTGCCTGGCTCTCCTGCTGATCCCCTGTCTTGAATACTTTTAGCCACAGCCCCTGAACAAGCATGCAGATCAGGTGCTCTGACTGAAGTCAGATTGAATTAGCTGCATGCTTGTTTCAGGTGCGTGATTCAGCCACTACTGCAGCCAAAGAGATCTGCAGGACAGCAATTGGTATTGTTCAAAAGGAAACATCCATACCCCTCTATGTTTAGATTCCCTTTAACTGTTCCGGACTAGGGATGGTCAATGAGTTTATGCAAATGTATGCAGCTTGAAAATGGACCAATCAAATCCCATTATGGTGGATTGTGATTGGTCCAATTTAAAACTGCATATATTTGGATAATCCTGCATGAGCTCAGAACAATTTGAGATCATTGATTTGCTTCAGTTTTTTTACCAAATGGAACAAGTGGCTAATTAGCCCTGAGTAGTTAAACAATTCTGAATCCTGCAAACCTGCTCTGTTCCCAGAGTAACTTTGTTTTTTTGAGTCTTAGTTTACTATTTATGACTTTTGTTATTTTGTCGCCACCAGCACTGATCTTGACCTGGCAATAGGCTTATTTGGAGTTTTTCTTGTCTTTTTGTGTAATAACTAGGGATGGTCACTGGATTCCGCGGAATTGTGAATTCCGATTTCTATAGTCGGAACGGAATTGCTATAGCGATAAGGCGTAATTTCCGCGGAAAGAAGCGAAATTCCCCCGGAATGCAAATTTTCGTACGCCAATCACAAGGAAGAAGCTTCTAAGTGGATTTCTTCCTGAAAAACTGAATTTCTGCACCAATAAGAGTCTTAATGAGAACCAATCAATCGTACCTTAGCAACCAGCTCCCTAGCTACCTATCAGCAGCTATCCCACCCATTTTGTATAAAAGAGAGCGACGTGCAGCCAGGAAACTTGTGGGTTTCAGTCTAGTGTGGAGAGAGACAGAGAGAGGAGAGACAGACGCAGACCCATAGTTGTTTTAACATAAAGGCTTTTTCAAGACTGTATATAAATCAAAAGTCTTTTTAAAGACTGACTGTGAGAGAGAGAGTTAGTGTCAGCTATATTAGTTAGTAAAGAGAGATTGTAGTGTAGTGTGTTAGTAGTTGCTTGCTGCAGAGCCAGCCAGGCCGCAGGCTTAGTGTTTGACAGAGTGAGAGTGAATTAGCTGTTTGATTAGTGATTTGTTTGATTAGTGATTTATTAGTTGAGTGATTGTAGTGATTTTTTTTTTGTTTTTTATTAATTTTCTTTTTGTTTTCTTTATTTTGTGTTTTGGATTTATTTTCTTTCACCACCTTATTTTGTGATCTGTTCTGTTTATAAGTACCCTTTCCCCAATAAAGTTTGTGGCCCCCAAAAAATGGAGCGAGGGCGGCAGAAAATTCCTGCCACTCCTGCAAGGACATGGAGTCATGGACGTGGTATATCTTCACGTCAAGTATGTGATCAGGGTGAGGGTGGCAGAAGCAGCAGGAAGCGTGCCCCCCTGGTCAGAAATGTCTTCCCTGTGTTCGCAGCAGGCTCAGCACGCAGGAAAATTCTGTCAGAGCAGGAGGCGAAGACAGTTGTGGATTATTTAGATCGGGATTCAGAACCCTCTACCCAGTTGGAGTAACTTGAAGCTAGTTGCAGCAGCGCCAGCAGTGGCCGCCAGGTTCCTCATGACCAGAAGCCGACCACAGCTGCTTCTGTTGATGATGACGATGATGAGCTTGTTTCCTCCCAGTACTCCGCTCCAGAAGTACAGCACACCATCGCTGAGACTGAGAGACATGTGAAGAATGTTTGGGATGAGGCATTGGAGGAGACCATGGGACCAAGCTCCCAAGAAGTGGTGGGTCCAGAAGAGTCAGACTCTCTTATTGGACTGGATATTTTGGATGATGATGATGATGATGATGATGATGATGATGATGATGATGATGATGATGATGATGATGATGATGATGATGATGATGGGGTCTTAAGACGTATTTGCCACCTGTTCGTTTAGGCAGTAGCAGGCGTGAGCAGCCTGTACAAACAGAGCAGACGGTTGGCCAGCAGCCTGCAAGTGCTTTCCCGTCTGTCAGTCACCAGTCCAATGCCGAGCATCAAGGTGCTAGAACAGGTCGCACCACTGCTGGACTTCAATGCACGTCCCCTGCATGGAATTATTTTATTGATTCGGAAGAGGATGAATACAGGGCAGTCTATTGTGTGTGTCGTAAATCGGTGAGCAGAGGCATATCGGGCACCAGGTACGGCACTCCAGGGCTGCTAAGCCATCTGCGCAACAACCACAAACGGGAGTTTGAATATGTAAAAAATTACAATAAGATGGGTGGAGTAAATGCAGCAGCAACAGGCCCCTCCTCTTTTTTTTCTAGTCGTCCGAGTCCTGTCCCTATCCAACCTGCTCCTCAGTCCCATTCTACTTCAAAGTCCTCTGCATGCCAGGCTGGTAGAGGACTGCAGACCTCGTCGGCAAGCACTTCGTCATCACCCTTGTCGGTTGAATCACCAGTGTTCCAGCGTCAGGCCTCTGTTCCAGAAATGTTGCAGAGGAAGCGGATGCTCCCTGCAAGTGATCAGTTTGTGGTGAAAAATAATGCGCTCCTGGCAAGGCTGTTGGGCCAACAGCTGCTGCCCTACCAGTTTGTGGAGTGTGCCCCCTTCCGCAGACTGATGAACAGTGTTGCTCCACAATGGCGGATCCCCAGCCGCCATTATTTTGCCAGGAATGCTATCCCTGCCCTGCACCAGCACATTGTGGAGTGTGTCGGCCGGTCTATGGATCACACTGTCTATGGCAAGGTGCACTTCACGATGGATGGCTGGAGCAGCAGGCATGGGCAGGGAAAGTATCTCACTTTTACCGCCCATTGGGTCACCCTCCATGGTGCTGCTGAGGAGGCTGCAAGATCTGGGGCATCTCAACTGGTGGTGCCACCACGTGGGTTGAAGGGAAGGCCTGTTCCACTTCCCTCTGCTACCTGTTCTGTCCAAGGCCAGTCTGCCATTGCTGAGCCTCCCAGCAAGTGGTCCCGCTCCTCCTACACTGGTCTGCAGCACCATCGATGCCAAGCAGTGCTGAAAATGGAATCCATGGAGGAGAACAGGCAAACCGCATCTGTAATCCTTGCAGGCTTACAGGGTCAGATTCAGCAGTGGCTGACCCCACAAAGACTTGACACAGGTGTAGTGGTGTCTGATAACGGTGCCAATATGATGGCCGCCATTTCGCTAGGTGGCTATACCCACTTACCTTGCTTGGCCCACGTCTTCAACCTTGTAGTCCAGAAATTTCTACAAACTTTCGAAGGGTTGAAGGACGCTGTGGCCTCAGCACGAAAAGTGTCAGCCCACATCCGTCGCTCCGCAACTGCCACCGCGGCCATGAAACTGCTGCAGCACCGCCATAGCCTGCCGCATCACAGGCTTATTTCCGATTGTCCGACGCGGTGGAACTCCACACTCCACATTCCACATGACTGAGAGGTTGTGGGAGCAGCGCACGGCGGTCAGGCTATACCGGTGTAAGGCATCTTCCACCAGAACAGGGCCACTGGACTACATTACTGGGGACCAGTGGCAGCTGATTGGACAGTTGTGCAAAGTGTTGGAGCAATTTGAGCAGGCAACAAAAGTGGTCAGTGAGGAGCACTGCAGTATATCAGAGGTGCTCCCTCTTGTCTTCACAATGGAAAAGACTCTTGAAAAACTGCTCGAACGGGGGGAGGAAGCCCTACTGAACAGTGGCCAGTCAAGTGAAGGAGTGAGTGGGCATGCTCCAGTCCTGGATGAGGAGGCAGAGCTTGTAGAAGCGGAAGAGCCCATTGTCCGGGGGTGGGAAGAAGATTTTGATGCGGAGCTGGATCATGACGACGACAGTTCTGACAGCCAGGAAGAGGTGATTCATGGCAGACATCTCTTCCCCATGGCTGCACATATGATCCAGTGCCTCCATAAAGACCCCCGGATTAAAACTTTAAAAGCAAGGCTCGACATGTGGGTGGCCACCATCTTAGATCCCCGATGCAAGAGGAAAATGCGCCAGTTCATAACCCCCTCCCAAGCAGACGCCAGGATGAGCCAGATCCGGGATGCCCTTCATCGTTGGGTAGAAGATGTGTTTCCTTCACCTGTACCCCGGCCCCAAGCGACAAAGCCTAGTAGTAGTCATCACACTCAGCAAAGGTCTGGTGGTAACACTCCCAGCAGCAGCACCAGTAGCCAATCTGGGAACCTGCTGAGTATGCTGAAGGCATTTTACCAGCCAGTGCCAGATACTCCTTCTCCTTCTAGCAGCAGCACCACCAGCGGACAAAGTGGTCACCACCGCCAGCGGCTGGCTCGTATGGTGGACAATTACTTGGGGTCAGCTAGTGCTCCAGACAATATGGAGACTAATGATGACCCCATGCAATATTGGACCAAACAATTGGATCCTTGGCTGAACTCGCTCAGTATGCACTGGAGGTTCTTGCATGCCCCGCCGCCAGTGTTCTTTCTGAGTGAGTATTTAGCGCTGCAGGTGGAGTGGTCACTGACCAACGGACCCGTCTGTCCACAGACAATGTGGGCATGCTAACATTCATTAAAATGAACGAGGCATGGATCAGTGACAATTACAAGGCCCCTCTCACTGATATAAGAGAATGAGTCCAATACATTATTGCCGGAAAACATTTTAGGACTGCGTGGAACCACCTCTAGGTCCCATGGCCTACGACAAGTCCTGCTGCTCCAAACAATTTTTAGGACTGCCGTGGAACCACCTCTAGGTCCCATGGCCTGCAACTTCTCCTGCTGCTCCCAAAAAATTATACAGACTGCTGTGAAACCACCTCTAGGTCCCATGGCCTACAACTTCTGCTGCTCCCAAAAAATTATACAGACTGCTGTGAAACCACCTCTAGGTCCCATGGCCTACAACTTCTCCTGCTGCTCCAAACAATTTTTAAGACTACCGTGGAACCAGTAGCTCCCATGGCCTACGACAAATCCTGCTGCTCCAAACAACACTTGTAAATGACCGCCGTGGAACACCATGGCTTACGCGATAACTCCAGCAGCTCCAAACCACAATTATAATGACCGCTGTGGAACACCATGGTTTACACAACAACTCCTGCTGCAAAAAAAAAAAAATTAACGGTGGAACAGCCACTAGGTCCCATGGGCTACCATTTAGCACAAACGAGGTTTCAATTGCGACTATTTTAATTTTTGCGCCGGTATGCAGAATTCCGCGGAATCTAGCGCTGGCGGAATCCGCCAATTCCGACTGAATGTAATTAGGACCTTCCGATCATCCCTAGTAATAACCTGTGCAGGATAGGTGATTAGGAGATTGGTAGTGCTCTGACAGATGCTTAGGTACCTATTCTTGTTTTCAGTGTAATTCTGTTTAACCACTTGCCGACTGCCCCCAGCCGATGGGCGGCGGCAAAGACTGGGCCTAAACGACCGCAATACGCCCATCGGCGGAGGCGGCGGCGGCAGCAGGCGTGGTGATGCGGCGATCGCGTCATTCATGACGCGATCAGCCGCTGGCGACTGGCTCCGCCCCTTCGCTGTCACAGACCAGATTAGCCAGAGACCGATATGCTGAGGACAGCAACCCTTGCGACTTGCTCTCTGAATGCCCTGAGGTTGAAACAGGGGTATCCAGTTAGCCAGGGGCAGGAGCGCTTGCGTAACCAAAGATGTAGAACAGGCAGCGCAAAGCTCCCGCCGGTTGAGTCGGGTACTGCAATGACTCAACAAACCCACAGCAAAGTTCACAGATGCAGGTACTAGGATAGTCTTCGGGCAGGCAGAGGTCGGCAACAGATCGGGTACTCGGACAGGCAAGGGTTCGGCAACGGAGCAGGTTCTCAGGCGGGCAAAGGTCAGCAACGGATCAGGCACTCGGACATAGCAGAAGTCGGTAACCAGCCGGGTAGTCAGACGAGCCAGGATCAACATTCAGGAGACACAGGCAGAACTAGTCAATTCACGGGAGAAACACACGCACACTGCTGCAATACTACAGCAACCAGAGAGTGTCACTCTCTAGGCTTAAATAGGCCGTTTGGGCGCGAACGGCGTGACGCGCAGCGTGCGCATGCGCACAGGTGCGCACGCCGTCACGTACACAGGCGCGCACACCGTCACGTACACAGGCGCGCACGCCGTCACGCGCGTCACAGAAGATGCACAAACAGACGCCCCCTCACGCGCGCGCATGCGCAGCGCTCACCCCAACGCCTCGCGGCGGCAGTGCTCACGCAACGCAGCGCGCGCAAGCGCACAACGCCAGACCCCCAACAGTGGAGATCCAACGCCATGCCCCGGACGCCTGCCGACATCCGTATGTGCCAGCCGCCTCGCCTAGACAGGTAACTGACCGTGACAATGCCCCCCCCCAAAGGGCATCCTCCGGATGCCTACTGGTACAGGTTTACCCGGAAACTTGATGTGGAATTTCTTCACCAATACAGGAGCATGTACATTGGATGCTGGTTCCCATGTATTATTTTCTGGTCCATAGCCTTTCCATTTAATCAGAAATTGCACCCGATTGCCCCTTCTCCTGGAGTCCAAGATTTCTTCGACTTCGTATTCTTCTTCTCCATCCACTAAGATAGGCGATGGAGGAGGTGAGTTCCGATTGACAAATGGGTCCACCAGTGAGGGTTTGAGTAGGGAGATATGAAATACTGGGTGAATTTTCAAACTCCCGGGTAGTTCTAATTCATAAGCCACTTGACCAATCTTCCTTTTGACAGGGAATGGCCCAATAAATTTCGGGCCTAATTTCTTGGAAGGACATGACAATCTTAAGTTCACGGTTGATAACCAGACCAGTTCTCCAATTCCAATTTCCTTGTCACCCCTCCTCTTGTCATCTTGTCATCTGCCTTCCTCTTGAATGATGATTGAGCTCGAGACATTGCTTGTTGTAGCACTTGAAAATTATCAGACAGGAACTTAGCCAGGTCAGAAGCAGCTGGTACCGATGATTCAGAGACAAGGTTGGGAAAAATGGATGGATGGTAACCATAGTTGGCAAAAAATGGTGACTGTTGGATTGAGGCGTGAATGGAATTATTATATGAAAATTCAGCTAATGGAAGTAAACTGACCCAATTATCTTGTGAAAAAGTGGAAAAACATCTGAGATATTGCTCGAGGGTTTGGTTGGTTCGTTCTGTCTGACCATTGGATTGTGGGTGATAGGCGGATGAAAAGTTAAGTTGAATGTTCAGAGATTTGCAGAGAGCTTTCCAAAATCGGGAAGTGAACTGGGTGCCTCTATCCGACACGATATCCGCAGGAATTCCATGGAGACGAATGATTTCTTTAATAAAAATTTGTGCTGTTTCCTGTGATGAAGGAGTATTTTGCATTGGTATAAAATGAGCCATTTTGGACAGCCGATCCACCACCACAAAGATAGTATTATGATTATCAGAATCTGGTAGTTCCACAATAAAGTCCATGGAAATGGAATACCAGGGTCTTGGAGGAACCGGAAGAGGATTCAACAAACCCCATGGCCTTAACCTGGAGCTTTTAGATTGGTTACAGACTATACAAGATAACACGTATGCCTTACAATCTTCCTTCAATTCAGGCCACCAAAAATAACGCTGAATTAGTTCTTGTGTTTTAAAAATCCCCTTGTGACCAGCCAATCTATGATCATGACATGACTTAAGGACCGATACACGGAAATCTTCGGGAACCACTATCTTATTTCCTCGTAGCCAAAGGCCGTCTTCCTGTGTAAGTGAGGCCTTGATTCTTTCAGGCAAAGTGAGGTTGGAATGTCGAAACTGGTCAATAAATTCAGGCTGTATCATAAAAAAGTTTTGACTGGAAAGGATTGTATCCTGTGTGGTTTGGAATTCATTATCAGGAAACATGCGGGATAATGCATCCGGTTTTGTATTCTTTGATCCAGGTCGGTAAGTTATGTGGAAGCTGAAGCGGGAAAAGAATAATGCCCATCTGGCCTGTCTAGGATTCAGCCGTTTTGCCGTTTTGAGGTACTCCAGATTGCGATGATCAGTATAGATAAGTATTGGATGCGCAGCGCCCTCCAACAAGTATCTCCATTCTTCCAGAGCATCTTTGATCGCCAGTAGTTCTCTATCGCCGACATCATAGTTTCTTTCTGCCTCTGATAATTTTCTTGAGTAATAGGCAACTGGGTGAAGTAACTCCTTGAGTCCTTGCCTCTGAGAGAGCACTGCCCCTACTGCGACTTCTGAGGCATCCACCTCCAGAACATAAGATAATGCTGGGTCCGGATGCTTGAGAATAGGATCGGTAGTAAAGATAAGCTTCAGTTTATCGAATGCTTTTTGTGCTTCAGTATTCCAAACAAACCGACTTTGTTTACGGGTGAGTTGTGTAATTGGTAAAATTACGGCTGAAAAGTTCCTTATGAATCTGCGATAGAAATGTCCAAATCCAATAAATCTTTGAACTGATTTTTTATTAAAAGGGGCTGGCCAATCTAGGATGGCTTGGATCTTCTGAGGGTTCATGCGAAAGCCGTTAGCAGAGATAATGAAGCCTAGAAATTGAATAGAACTTTGCTCAAACTGACATTTCTCCGCTTTCGCATATAATTGATTATGTCTTAGACGGGTCAAGACTTGTGCCACGTGATAACGATGTTCTTCCAGTGATGTGGAAAAAATTAAGATGTCATCCAAATACACGATGAGGAATACATCAATGAAATCTTTCAGGATATCGTTAATAAAGTATTGGAAGGTGGCTGGGGCATTGCAGAGACCAAAGGGCATTACTAGGTATTCGTAATGGCCATAGCGAGATCTAAACGCCGTCTTCCATTCGTCTCCTTTTCTGATTCTTATTAGATTATATGCGCCCCTTAAATCGAGTTTCGTGAATATGTTGGCGGCCCGCAGTTGTTGAAACAATTCTGGTAGCAATGGTAACGGATACCGATTCTTAATGGTTACCTTGTTCAGTTCTCGGTAGTCAATACAGGGCCGAAGTGATTTATCCTTTTTTTCAACAAAGAAAATACCTGCGCCTGCCGGTGAGTTAGAGGGTCGTATGAATCCCTTTTTCAAGTTTTCTTCAATATATTGTTTAAGCACCTTTTGTTCGGGTTCAGACAGGGGAAACATCTTTCCAAAAGGAACTGCGGCTCCCGGTAATAAATCTATTGGACAGTCATATGGACGATGAGGAGGCAACAGGTCTGCCCCCTTTTCATCGAAGACGTCCAAAAATTCATGATACTGAGTAGGCACCAGATTTTGTAATGAGGTGCATAACAGAGGTCCTGCATGACTAGGCCTTTCTGGAATACAGCAGTTCCCACAATATAATGAATTGAAGGTAACTTGACCCATAGACCAATTAATCGCAGGATTATGCGCCTTGAGCCAGGGTAGCCCTAAAATCACTGAGTACATTGGAGAGGACACTAGATCAAATGTGAGAAATTCTTGGTGTGTTCCGAAAATAGAAGTAAGAATAGGAACAGTTTCCTGATCAACAGGACCCGAGCTTATTGCTGAGCCATCGGCTAGGTGGATATGTAGGGGTTCCTTCCGACGTTGAGTGATGATCTGATGAGAAGTGGAGAATGTATTGTCCATAAAGCAACTACAAGCACCGGAGTCGATGATGGCATGGGTATCAATGGTTCTTCCTAGGAGCTGTAAAGAGATTGGGATAGTAAAATGATTAGAGACTGATGGAATTGGTATGGGGACGGGTGATTTACTGAAATCTTTCTTACCCGATGGTCTAATGGGGCAGGAGTGAATAAAGTGTCCAGTTGCACCACAGTAGAAGCATAAGTTGTTCTGTCTTCTTCTAGCTCTCTCTTCTGTTGTCAGGGCTGAGCGGATGACACCAAGTTGCATGGGTTCCGGTTGGTCTAAGGCAGAGGCAGATGCCGAGGGGGAGTGTGCACCAGTTGGTACCCAAAATGATCGTGCAGAGTTGGTGGTAGCACGTTCCAATTGTCGTTCCCGGAATCTGCGGTCAATTTGTATAGCACTTAGAATCAGATCATCTAATGAAGCGGGTATTCCAATGCGGGCTAATTCGTCCTTCAAATTCTCTGATAGTCCCAGGCGATACTGATGACGTAGAGCAGACTCATTCCAGTCAATATCTGTGGCCCACTTCCGGAATTCTGATGTATGCTCTTCAACGGGGCGACGACCTTGACGTAAATTTCGTAAGGAGACCTCTGCAGTAGCCTGGCGCTGAGGGTCGTCATATAGTACTGCCATACTCGTGAAAAAAGTTTCGGTCGAGGTTAGGCATTGATGCTCCTGTTCCATCAACTGGTGGGCCCAGGACTGGGGTTCCCCTTGTAACAAAGATATGATGAAACCCACCTTGGTGCCTTCCTGAGTAAAGGTTCGGGGTTGCAGTGAAAAATAAAGTTGACAGGAATGTTTAAATGCCCGAAACTTGGTTCGATCACCAGAAAAGCGATCAGGGACTGGTACTCGGGGTTCCGGAACAGGAGGTACAACAACTGGGTTTAGGTTAATTGGGTCGGCGGGTGGAACAGCAGGTTGAACAGGTGGAGCAGGTGGAGCGGGCTGGTTTGAGGCAGTCGCCGTAACAGCTAAGGTGTTGATTTGACCCTGTAGTTGCAAATGTCCAGCTTGTAACTCCTTAATAGCTTCCGTAAGGTTTGTTATTTGTTTGCACAGGGTGCTTAATACATTTGCTGCCTCAGCGGTCTCCATTTTGTGGCTGTAGTATTCTGTCACAGACCAGATTAGCCAGAGACCGATATGCTGAGGACAGCAACCCTTGCGACTTGCTCTCTGAATGCCCTGAGGTTGAAACAGGGGTATCCAGTTAGCCAGGGGCAGGAGCGCTTGCGTAACCAAAGATGTAGAACAACAGGCAGCGCAAAGCTCCCGCCGGTTGAGTCGGGTACTGCAATGACTCAACAAACCCACAGCAAAGTTCACAGATGCAGGTACTAGGATAGTCTTCGGGCAGGCAGAGGTCGGCAACAGATCGGGTACTCGGACAGGCAAGGGTTCGGCAACGGAGCAGGTTCTCAGGCGGGCAAAGGTCAGCAACGGATCAGGCACTCGGACATAGCAGAAGTCGGTAACCAGCCGGGTAGTCAGACGAGCCAGGATCAACATTCAGGAGACACAGGCAGAACTAGTCAATTCACGGGAGAAACACACGCACACTGCTGCAATACTACAGCAACCAGAGAGTGTCACTCTCTAGGCTTAAATAGGCCGTTTGGGCGCGAACGGCGTGACGCGCAGCGTGCGCATGCCGTCACGTACACAGGCGCGCACGCCGTCACGCGCGTCACAGAAGATGCACAAACAGACGCCCCCTCACGCGCGCGCATGCGCAGCGCTCACCCCAACGCCTCGCGGCGGCAGTGCTCACGCAACGCAGCGCGCGCAAGCGCACAACGCCAGACCCCCAACAGTGGAGATCCAACGCCATGCCCCGGACGCCTGCCGACATCCGTATGTGCCAGCCGCCTCGCCTAGACAGGTAACTGACCGTGACATTCGCACTGTAACCCGCCGGCCATTCGGAAGCGCCGGCGGGTTACTTGCACCCGGATCGCCGCTGACACAGAGTATAATAGGCTTTGTAATGTATACAAAGCCTATTATACAGGCTGCCTCCTGCCCTGGTGGTCCCAGTTTCCGAGGGACCACCAAGGCAGGCTGCAGCCACCCTAGTCTGCACCCAAGCACACTGATTTCCCCCCCCCCCTCCCCCATGATCGCCCACAGCACCCCTCAGACCCCCCCCTGTGCCCACCCCCCAGACCACTGTTAGCACCCAATCACCCATCAATCACTCCCTGTCACTTTCTGTCAACGCTATTTTTTTTTTAACCCTAAACAGCCCCCTGCTCCCTCCTGATCACCCCCCACCCCTCAGATTCTCCCCAGACCCCCCCCCCTTGTGTACTGTATGCCTCTATCCCCCCTGTAATAACCCACTGATCACCTGTCAATCACCCGTCAATCACCCGTCAATTCAATCACCCATCAATCACCCCCTGTCACTGCCACCCATCAATCAGCCCCTAACCTGCCCCTTGCGCGCAATCTGATCACCCACCCACACCATCAGATTGCCCCAGACCTACCCTCAGATCACCTCCAAAGTGCATTGTTTACATCTGTTCTGCCATCTAATCACCCACTGATCACCCATCAATCAGCCCCTGTCACTGATACCCATCAGATTAGACCCCTATCTGCCCCTAGGGCACCCAATCACCCGCCCACACCCTCAGAACGCCCTCAGACCCCAGCCCTGATCACCTCGCCAGTGCATTGCTTGCATCTATTTCCCCCCTCTAATCACACCTTGAGACACCCATCAATCACCTCCTGTCACCACCTGTCACCCCCTAGCACACCTACCCATCAGATCAGGCCCTAATTTGCCCCGTGTGGGCTCTTGATCACTCGGCCAAACCCTCAGACCCCCTTCCGATCACCTCCCCAGTGCATTGATTGCATCTATTTTCCCCTCTAACCACCCCCTGAGACACCCATCAATCCCCTCCTGTCACCCCCCTAGACTCCTATCCATCAGATCAGGCCCAATACAACCTGTCATCTAAGAGGCCACCCTGCTTATGACCGGTTCCACAAAATTTGCCCCCTCATAGACCCCTGAACAGTCATTTTGAGAAATTTGGTTTCCAGACTACTCACGGTTTTGGGCCCGTAAAATGCCAGGGCAGTATAGGAACCCCACAAGTGACCCCATTTTAGAAAAAAAGACACCCCAAGGTATTCTGTTAGGTGTATGGTGAGTTCATAAAAGATTTTATTTTTTGTCACAAGTTAGTGAAAAATGACACTTTGTGAAAAAAAATAAAAATCAATTTCCGCTAACTGTTGACAAAAAATAAAATCTTCTATGAACTCGTCATACACCTAACAGAATACCTTGGGGTGTCTTTTTCTAAAATGGGGTCACTTGTGGGGTTCCTATACTGCCCTGGCATTTTACGGGCCCAAAACCGTGAGTAGTCTGGAAACCAAATTTCTCAAAATGACTGTTCAGGGAATACCTTGGGGTGTCTTCTTTCTAAAATGGGGAAATTTGTGGGGTTCCTATACTGCCCTGGCATTTTAGGGGCTTTTAACCGTCAGGAGTAGTCTAGAATCCAAATGCCTCAAAATGACCTGTGAATAGGCCCCTTAGCGCACCTAGGTTGCAAAAAAGTGTCACATGTGGTATCGCCGTACTCGTAAGAAGGAGTATAATGTATTTTGGGGTGTATTTTTACACATACCCATGCTGGGTGGGAGAAATCTCTCTGTAAATGGACAATTGTGTGTAAAAAAAAATAAAAAATTGTCATTTACGGAGATATTTCTCCCACCCAGCATGGGTATGTGTAAAAATACACCCCAAAACACATTATACTACTTCTCCTGAGTACGGCAATACCACGTGTGGCACTTTTTTACAGCCTAACTGCGCTAAGGGGCCCAAAGTCCAATGAGCATCTTTAGGCTTTACAGGGGTGCTTACAATTAGGCACCCCCCAAAATGCCAGGACAGTGAACACACCCCACAAATTACCCCATTTTGGAAAGTAGACACTTCAAGGTATTCAGAGAGGAGCATAGTGAGTCCGTGGCAGATTTCATTTTTTTTTTGTCGCAAGTCAGAAGAAATGGAAACAAAGTGTCATTTTCCGCTAACTTGTGACAAAAAATAAAATCTTCTATGAACTCGCCATGCCTCTCACTGAATACTTTGGGATGTCTTCTTTCCAAAATGGGGTCATTTGGGGGTTATTTATACTATCCTGGAATTTTAGCACCTCATGAAACATGACAGGTGGTTAGAAAAAGCAGAGATGCTTAAAAATGGGAAAATTCACTTTTGGCACCATAGTTTGTAAACGCTATAACTTTTACCCAATCCAATAAATATACACTGAATGGGTTTTTTTTTAATCAAAAACATGTTTGTCCACATTTTTATAATAATTAATAACTTTCGCGCTCAAATGTATAGGAAATTTAACTTTATTTGAAAAATGTCAGCACAGAAAGTTAGTCATTTTTTTGACAAAATTCATGTCTTTTTTGATGAATATAATAAAAAGTAAAACTTGCAGAAGCAATCAAATAGCACCAAAAGAAAGCTGTATTAGTGACAAGAAAAGGAGGTAAAATTCATTTAGGTGGTAGGTTGTATGACCGAGCAATAAACCGTGAAAGCTGCAGTGGTCTAAATGGAAAAAAAGGCTCTGGTCCTTAAAGAAAACCTGAACTGAAAATAAGTCAAAATAAGCATACACAAGTCATACTTACCTTCCATGTAGTCTACTCCTCAGTGTCTTTCTCCTGTCCCGCGTCCTGTTTGTTCACTGTGATCAAGGGAATTTTCCGTCCTCCATTTTGAAAATGGCCATTACCCATAACAGCTTTCTGGTCAGCACACAGTTAAACTGTAACATTGCCCACTTGAGCCATAAATAAACATGGACATTACCTGGTACATCAGTTTTCCTCTCAGCTATAACTGACAGCAACTGATATTTTACTGACAGCAACTGATATATTTCAGATCTGACAAAATATTGTCAGAACTGGAAGGGATTATTGTCAGAAGAAAATGGTGAGCTTCTGAGAGGAACTGATGGCAAGGTAACTATGTAATGTTCATTTGAAGTAAACTCATGTGTTTAATTTAAATATTTTTACTCAGTACAGGTTCTCTTTAAGGGGCGAAAAGACTGTGGTCCTCAAGTGGTTAACCATGCCAGTTGGCCTACCCTGTATTCTCCTGGCTAGTGGAAATGTCTCTCTGCATATTTGTCTTTTTTTTTTTCAGTTTTATGTGCTATTGTTAACTACCTTGTTAATCTACCTGTTGAAATAATTTCTCATTTTGTTATGCAGACCTTGAGCTGGAGCTATAAAAGAACGTTCTCTTATGTTTATATTCTGCTGAATAATATGTAATCATTTGTCTTCTAAATGGACGTTGGCTTTTAACAGACTGCTGCCGTGCTGTGCACTGATAATTTCCCTGAAATAGATTCCCATGTAATTTACTCTTCTGCTGTGGATATAATTGGTGCAGGGTGTATAGGAATGTGCAATAAAAATGAAGCTGTGGCAGTACAAATAATAACAGAATCATGATTGAATTTGTAGCTCTGTTTCACGATGCTATGAAATGAATGCAAACTATCAGCAGTACATTTTTTGCATTGATTTAATATCAAAGAATGTATCACTATGTTTCCATTATTTATTTAGCATAGAAGAATTTCCCAAACCACTTTGAGCCTCTGTTCATATTGCAGAATGGTCGGGTTCCCATTGCTTTGCTCTGGCTCTTTGTCTTTGATCCGTATTGTGTGAAATTTCAAAGGTTATCTTTTGAAGAAATTTTTTTTTTCAGAACATTAAATTGACATTTCGGAACAACAGTGACAAAATGAGAGGTTATCGCTGTATGAAAAAAAAAAACTAAAATGATGAATTTAACAAAATAGAGATTGGTGTCTTTGTACACCAATGTTTCTGAATATCGTCCCTCCGCAACCCCCCCCCCCCCCAATTCTCTCCCGTGCCAGCCTTATTAAACATGTTTCTTTTTCACTAATGAGGCCATTAAATCTCTCTACACCAGATTTTTCAACGTTCACAGTTTAAGTGAATCAAATAACTTTTCCACTTGTGTTTCCAATTAAACAAATGCTTCTTGTGTGCCATATTTATATGGAATGGACATTTTATGTACAAAAATTCTTATAAAACATTACATTGGCTTGACTGCTTAAATGATAACCATTGTGAAAAAAAAAACATTAATTTTATTGCTTTATGTCGTTACATTTATTACTGGTAATAAATGTTTGCTTTTGTTTTGTTCTAGATCCAATTATGTGTCCTAAAATCAGCCCTTTACTTTGTTAAAAAAGTGACTGAAAATGAAACAAGTGCAATAGAAAAGAGCCCTTGCTCGCCTGTTAAACTTTATTTTTAGTTTTAATGATTAACCATTTCCCCTCCCCCGGGACGAGTAACTACGTCCCTGCAAACTGCCATAACTCTGTGCAGGGACATAGGTACTACGTCCCTCCCGCCACGCCCCCCCGCGCTTGGTACCGCCGCTCATTACCGCCGATCGCCCGCCGCTAGATCAATGAATGGGAAAACAAATCCCATTCATTGATCTAATTCCCCGTGTGAATGGCTGCAGCCGTCTATACAGACGGCTCGGCCATTCATTCATTCCGTATGCGTAGTGCTTCCGTTTCCGTACAAACAGTACGGAGCTGAAGTCACTACTGAGGACATCTTGTGGCCAAATTGTAATATTACATCCCCCCTTTTTTTCTTAGCTTATCATCCCTAGTTACCTTTTTTATTATTATTATTAACCCCTGACCTCCCACACTCCCCTAAAGTTACCAGTTTTTTTTATTTATTTATTTTAATAAAAAAAAAAAAATTACTAAATTAAAAAAAAATACATAAATAGTTACCTTAGGGACTGAACTTTTTTAATATGTATACAAAAACTGTATACTACAATTACTTTATAAATTATGGGCCTGTAATTGGGGATAGACGCAAAACTTTAAAAATGCACCTTTATTTCCAAATGAAATATTGGTGCCATACATTGTACTAGGGAAAAAGTTAAACGTTGCAATAAACGATACAAACGGGAAAATAAAATGTGTGAGTTTTAATTACGGTAGCATGTTTCATTTTGAAAATATAATGGCTGAAAACTGAGAAATGTTTTTTTTTCAATTTTTTTCTTATTCTTCTTATTAAAACGGAGTTAGAAGAAAATAATTTTTAGCAAAAAGTACCCCCCAAAGGAAGCCTATACAGTGGCAAAAAAAAACAAGATATATATTGTTTCGCTATAATAAGTAGTAATAAAGTTATAGGTGAATGAATGGAAGGAGCGTTGACGGGTGAAAACTGCTCTGGTTTTTTGAGCAGAAAAACCCTTTGAGGTGAAGAGGTTAAATCTGCTTATAATCCTATATTAAGTGCAAACATTTTACAAATTTACTCTAGCTATTACCAGGGGAGGTATTCCTATTTTGATCACATCATTGGCGCCATTGTAGTATGACTGAAAAAGTATTCATATGCTTATAAAATGTATAGCATGTTTTAGTGCAAAATGAAATGGCTAAATTGGCCTTTGTGATTGCTATAAAGAGGTATGTTGCACTCTCTTTAAAAAAAAATTGTGTTTTTTTTAATGTATTTACTGCTTGGTTTTGCAAGTTGACTTTCTGTTATGCAAAATTTTGGTTAAAAGTCAGTTCTAGGGAACCTCATGGCATAGTCCATTGCCCTAGCTAGGGGGTAGATTTATATTCCCTAGTATCAGTTACAGTGGTTGTTTAATTGGTAATCCATTTTTGTGAATACATCTTCTTGTCTCTGTCTTGAGTTCTTCTGAGTGACACACTCAATTAAGGTTGCTTTTTTTGTTTATTTCTTCAACCACGCCTCCCTCCAGTCACATGTATTAAAATGCCTCATCGATGGCTTAATACATAATGTAATAAGCAGGTTCATACTTGATGAGGAGCTCTTCAAAAGACCGAAAAGGCAGTTTCTGGCTGGAAGAAATTGCTTATCATTCTTAACAGCCATTTTTACAGAGGCATGCTAAATGTTTAATCTTCACCTGGTAATTACGAAATGACTGCAGGCTTCTATGTATCCAAGGTGACTGACAGTCTGCCCCATGCCCCCTTCTATAGAGCTGACTATATTGGAATTTGAGGGGCAATTTAGGACCTTCACACTTGAATAGTTCAGATCTAATAGTAGGAGGCAGC
This sequence comes from Hyperolius riggenbachi, assembly GCF_040937935.1. Lineage (NCBI taxonomy): Eukaryota > Metazoa > Chordata > Amphibia > Anura > Hyperoliidae > Hyperolius > Hyperolius riggenbachi. Next base: position 332,586,873 of record NC_090650.1, read on the forward strand.
CACTTCCGTTTTCTGTGACAGGCCTGGCCACACGTCTGATTCTTCACGTTCGTGGCCACAATAGCAGTATAGAGGGCGCTATTGTGGCCAGGAACGCAAAAAATAACTCTCGTTCCCAGGCCTGTCGCCGAAAACTGAAGTAGATGCCGGAGGGGGACAGGAGCATCTGATTGAGACTACGAGGGCACAGGATGGCTCCAGGGGGCTGGTAGAAGCCCAAGGTGAGTAAAACTCATTTTTTGTGTATGCCTTAAGCATCCCTTTAAGGACAGGGTTGGGGAACACTACCTTACCTCAAAGATGATACTAGTAATGGAAATAATGGGAATTTTATTTGCACTATGGCAATGTTTCATGAGCAGTTTCAGCTCACTTACCCAGGCCAAAATTCAGTGCCAGCAGTATGAATAGCCGTGTATCGGTGTACAGAGAGGCCATGTGGCTACCGAGTAAAGATAAACATTCTCCACAGCCCTGATTGGTTTCCCTGTTTGCAACCTTATTTAGTGAGTACCTGTTTTACCCTGCTTAATCTCCTATTATCTGGACAAAATACACCAGTTGTGCTCCTGTTTTCTCTGTGGGATTTTTTTCATCATTGCCTTATATCTCTCAAGTTGTGTTTCCATATTTATCTGTCAGTAGTGTATTGGTGTTCACATGTTTTGATAAATGGACTTATATCTGGGTATTTACAGGTTGTTACAGATTTACCCCACGGTTGTGTTCCAGTAAGGTCACATGTAAAATCATATTTTGCATCAAAGAAATAATAGTAACTAATATTCTGGCTCGGTTATGTGTGTTATTTCAAGAAGTGAAACATAAATCAATTTATTTACTGTCTGGACTATTGTGTTCTTTCAAAAACACATAAATCAAACACGTTCAGATTTGAGACGCTCAGTATCTGTAAATAGAAGCCTTTTTTCATAGTCTAGCTGTTATTAAATGCCCAGTACCTTTTTATTTCTATGGCCACAAATTGTTTTTTTTTCCCCCCACTGACTCTTTCTGCTTATTATCCTTCATCTGTCATTTGGTCAGGTTTATTTCTCATTCTTTGGCATCTTGTATGTACAAAACAAAACTTTTCCTATTTCTATTGTAATATATGCTGCTGGCAATTCGTGTTTCTTTTATCAGCCTAGCTTAACACTCACTAAACTTCGCAAGTCTGTTGTGTTATTCGGAGGCCAGTACTGTGTGTCCATTTTTGGCAGTTGCATTTGTTGAGCGCAGACAACAGTGAATTTATATCAAAAGTGTTTTTTTTTCCCCTTGTATGAATCAGTGTTCAGTCTTACTATATTTGGAACACAAGCTGTTCATAGTGCACATTACTCATTATACAAACCTACAACAGTGCTCGGTCTCTGAGTAATTATTATTATTCATATTCTTGTGCTTTAATCCTTATGAAATGAATATTTTAGGTGATCCCTTTTTTCGAATTCACACAAAAGGAAACATAGAAATAGATGAAATGGGCTTTAATGAAGCAGTTAGCTAATCTTGCTTGCTAATTTACATAGGAAAACAAATACTGTATCTGCAAAAATGAATAAAGCTTTATTCATACTGACACTGTTATTACGTACCATAATAAAATATATAAATACTCAGCATATACTAGATAATACACTTAATTCTATTTTGGTTAGATATTTGACATTTAGGCAAGAAGTAGTCATTATAAACCATAGCATGTGATAGATGTAATACAATCAACCATTTAGTGGGTGATTTAAAACTGCATAGAGAGTGGTAAGCATGTGACAGACTGGTGCATAACTCACAGCTTTTATTGTCTAAAGTAAGTAGTAATGAACAACAAAAAATACACCCAAGTCATGCTGGTTTTTCCAGAAGATTTTTACATTTTACATTTCCTTGCATGTATCCTACTTTGGAAGATCCATTGAAATATATTTTCCTCTCTTAATGGCAGGGTTGTATCTCATGTGTTTGAACAGTCTTAGGCTGGCCTTAACTTGCCTAACAACTGTATCGGCAATGATAAAGAATCTCTTACAAAGTTAAAGCCCCCACCTACTGTGGTGTTTGTTGAGCTGTCATTTGTGATAGGTTCACCACCTTAATGTGCTCCTGACACTCGCATGGTCATGATTTGGTCCTAACGGATGGTCATTGGGACAACATGCTTGACTCTAGGAAGGTTGGCATGAATAACTGGGCATATTTGACGTTTTGAAGTTTCCTGGAAGAAGTCTGCAGGACCTGGGAAGGCTAGTTTCTCTGACAGCTGACTCCTAATAGTGCAGGCAGTGTACTAGGAAATAAAATTGTGTGTATGTAGCTGTTGTGGTCCGCAGTAGTATACTTTTAGTGGTTGCATAAAGCAGAGCTCCCCAACACTGTCCTCAAGGCCCACCAACAGTACATGTTTTGCAGGAAACCACAGACATGCACAGGTGGGGTAATTAGTGTCTCAGAAGAGCTGATTAACCACCTCTGTGGCTTTCCACAAAACATGCACTGTTGGTGGGCCTTGAGGACAGGATTGGGGAACACTGGCATAAAGGGAACCTGAAGTGAGGGGGATATAGACGCTTACATGTTTCCTTCACTTGCCTGGCGTCCTGCTGATCCTCCGCCTCTAATGCTGGAAACACACCATGCAATTTTCCTTTTGATGGACTGGTAATTGGTTAGGAAGCTGTAACGTGTGTACATATCCAAACTGCTCCTGATCAATTGAGGGATTGATTTTCCAATAATTTAGCAAAATTAATCCCTTTCTTGATCGGAATCAGAGCAGACATGCTGGAAATAATCGCCCGATTCCTGTCGATCGTACAGGAAATTGCATTGTGTGTTTCCAGCATAATACTTTTAGCCATACACCCTGAACAAGCATGCAGATTGCATGTTTCTGACAAAAATCCAACAAGATTAGTAGCTGCATGCTTGACAACATTATCCAGACACTACTGCAACCAAAGAGATCAGCAGGACAGTTTGGCAACTGATATATATAAATATATATCAGCCTCAATGTACCTCTCACTTCAGGTTCCCTTTAAAACTCAAGATATCCAATTTGTTTGAGATTTTTACAGTAGGGAACAAGAAGCCTCTCTGACTAAAGGTGCATACACACGCACTACTGTAATAACCGACGGGTCCGTCAGACCCTCCCGCTGAGCGGATCGTTCAGAAACTGCCTTATTAGTCTGCCGACAGACTGTACACACGCACTACTGTCGGCAGAACGCCCACCCGCCCGCCCAATGACGGACCGTCCATTACAGTAGTGCGTGTGTACACACCTTATTCCTATCCCCCCCCCCCCCAATTGTTATGCAAATTTGATTATCGCTATCTATCCTGATAATGGTGATTATCACATTGTACCAGTTTCAGTAAAAGGTTTAACTTAAATATCAGGAAATAATGAATCCCTTCACATTGAGCAGATTAGAGCAACAGTGACTAGCAGTCTACATCCCCTACAGTGGAGCAGTAGAGGACAGCACCTCTTAATGCGTCCATCTTAAAGTCTTCCAGTGCAGAATTAAAATAACTGCAGTCTACCAGTGATGGAGATACCTTCCTGTATCTCCAGGTGCCAGCCTGATATTGCTATGGGAAGTGGGTGCTAATTTCTAAACACACGTTCTTTTAACAATAAGTTTTTTTATTGAAAAGTTTAGCAAATATATAATTGATTGAACAGTTACAATGGATACTTTTACAATGTGTTACCAGAGACCACAACATAACACACAACAGGTTTATGTATAAAACGTCCAAATATTTGGATTATTTGGTGAGGAAACCTCATTCAAAAAGGTATTTGAAACTGCTAAGAGACACCAGAGAGGTCTAATCAATAATATAACCATTAAAAATTAACAGACACCATAGTGCCCAACCAACTATGAGCTAATATAGGTATGTTGACCCTAGAACCTGCCTTATATGAATCATGGCAAGGGGAAGTCAACTCATAACGGTTTGCCTCAGCAGTGGGGGGGAAAGGGGGGGGGGGAGAGATATACGTTCCAACATCACCTATAACCTTACTGACGCTGTAAGAGAAAGCTTCTTTCTATATAGACGCCGTAGGGACTGCAGGAGTGGCTGGGAGATCATTAAACATATGCTGTATACATTGTTTTTATGTCAGGTTTTCCTTTAGGCAATTCTTCGTAAATCCTATTTTTAGCATTCTTGTATTGCAAGTAGTTTTGGTGAGCTACCATTGCGGTACAATGGTATGAAGCGGCCAATATTTTCCAAACCATTATAAGAAGGCCCCTTAGTAATTTGTTGGCTTCCAAGCACTGGTTTCTCAGTGGGTGGTTTCTTTAGATAGTAGAATCCCATTACACATAGCAATTTATCAGGGTGCAGCTCAGTGTTTTGGGTTTTTAGCGATAGTGTTTTTGTTTTTTAATCTGTTTTTTCAGTGATTATAAGAGTAGAATTCTATTTACTATCTACTTTCTTTTTGACAGACATTGCTGCTAGCTAGTGGCAAGGTGTCATTCTGAATCCTAAGATAATTTATTACACAAGCCTCAATTTCTTTACCCTTCCTGGCCTTAATGATAGTAATGGATCAATGCTGGTCATTGAACGGTGATAAGATTATGCCTTTATGAGAGGTCCTGTAGTTAAGTAAAGGGGAGAAAATATCCTTTACTTCTAGAACTCGTGCATCAGGAATTGGTTTTATGTAGCCTCAACTTACTGACAGCTAAGTACTGAATGAGACTTGTAAACCAATATATTTCTTTATGAAGACGGTGTAAAACCACATTCCCTTTTCAAAATAAATAGTGTGCACAGTCACCTGCCTAACACAATGTAATATAGACAAGGCAGTTTATATGGGGAACTGAGTACTTCTCCCATGAAAAAAACTTAAAATAGTAGTTCCCAGTATATGTAAGACACGCTATGATTCTGAATAACAAGAACTGAGTACAAAAAGATTTTCATTCTCATGTCTAAATAGATGTGGTCAACTAGCTTGGTCCTATAAGTGATGATTTTCTTGGTGCCAAATGGCAGGTCTCCGGGATCAGGCAGCCATGAGGAATGTCAATGTTCATCATGCTCTAGGAGTATCACTTTTCTGAATTGCTGCATTTTTTTCACTATGTAACATATACATTTTCAGGTATGTTCTCATACTCATTCATGCATTTCCTCTGTCTCCACCACCAGTCTCTCGCTCGTCCTTCTGAGAGTTGCCTAAATGTGGTCTTTGGTCATCATTTTTAGTAATGCAATTGATTAGCATATCTTTTTTGCCTGATTCATACCAACACACCTTTAATACTTAAAAGCTAAATTGCAGAGAGAGAGAGACAATGTGCAGTTACAATACAATAAAAGTATATGCAGAGAGCCTTCACTTTCACCCTGTCCTGCAGTTCATATGCTTCTAAACATTGCACCCATCCAACTAGCATGGAACATCCAATGCATTTCAAGAATATATGGTTTATTACTAAATTAAAATTAGCCTGTTGATTGGACTGTGAAAAAGTGGTGAGATCATTGGTGTGCTTTCCCATTACAATTGAGGGCCCAATTCCACTGTGCCCAGCGTGTTGCTCCAAACTGCTTGCTGGCACTTGTCTTAATGCTTGTATGCATGTGATTCCTTCTAGCTATGCCATGCATGGCTATTGGGAATTGCATGCATGATGCGAAAAAATGCAAATTGCTCCCCCCCCCCCCCCCCAATTAGATCCGGGAAAACGATGTGAATTTACACCTATGGAAATGGGGCCTAAGAATGACCACGTAGTTCTACCCCACAAATCTAAAGAATGACTACGTATCAAATGAAGTACCTATATTAGCTGGGAATAAACACATTTATACTGCTTTTCATTGAATGCATAACTGGATTATCGCATATAACAGCCTTTGTTATATTTGTTTGCCACTTTCATCTACTGTATTACGTTAAAATCTTGTACTTGGAAATGAATAGTAATGTTGGGTATACTGTATTACTTCGCTATGGTAATAATTAAGCTAGAATTCCTGAATGAAAACGTTTTTTTGTTTTGTACTCATGATTTATTGATTATTTTGCATTATTTCTTCTTTCTGCAAGAAAATACTGATATTCTGTTCTAAGGAAGAAATGGTCAAAACATTGATTGTAAATTCATTGTGGTCGGGTTTTTTTCCTTTCATTGAAGCAGTTTCTTTGGCCTTTTTTCTGAGCCGCCCGCAAGGGCTTGTAGCTCTGTTATTGACCTGTGTTCCCCCTGCACACTGAAATGAGATGGAAGTGACAATGAATGTGTGTTCTATTAAGTGCTGATACTGAAGTACATGAATAATTTGGCTTGTAAGCACGGATTATACCGGTAACCGTTGGCAAATTTTGAGAATACACGAGTAGCAGAGTTAATGTGCATAACTATGCGGAAAATACGCAGTTCTGTGTTGATGGTTTTATAATGTTACACACTTGAGCGCTCTGTTGTGTCATTTTACATTTTTCTTTTCCGTGACGCGTTCCTCCTGTCTATTTGCTGATGTGTTCATCTTTGTTGATGTGCCCTTTTCAGGTTAGAAAAGCTTTCTGCCTGGGAAAATATGAACAAAAATTAACTCTCTTTGCTGTAAAACGCTGTGAACTGGTAAATGTTTTACACATGTATCCCTAGAAACACACACACAAAGAACACTTGAGCAGTGAGCGCTCGGCTGTAATGGTTAATGAACAGATATTTGGAAAACATTAGCTCATCCGTGGCAGTTGTGTGCTTCATCATCTCGTGTCAGTGTGAAGAATCTATTTTTTTTCCCTTCTCCAACCTTCTTCCTTTTCGGTAGCTTGAAGGTTAATCCCCAAAGTCAGGCAGACTGAAGCCCTGCAAGAGCTGCAAGTATTCCAAGGCTGGAGAGCTTTTCCTTCTCTGAAATAAACGATTCCTGCCGTGTTCAGTGATTTTTGTGCAGCACTCCACACGGCTGAACAAGTGCATCAATACTGTAGTCCTTACATGCTGTACATACTGATGACACTCTCTGTTTAACTTGATTGACTGAGCAGGATAGCGAAGCAGAAGCACCTGCAAGTGATATGCAGCCGTACACACACAGATCGCCATCCTTCTCTTCGCTCTTCTTTTTTTTTTTTTTTTCTTGTAAATGCTCAACGCTCTTTATTTGACTTGAAAATCATGGTGTGGTGAACTGAAGGTAGTACAGTGCGCTACGGAAGCCTTTTATTGTGATAAGCTGTGACATTAATGCAGTTAGGTGCTGCCTGATGGTGTTTGGAAGTGCAAGTTTTTCATTTTGCTTTGTCTAGGGGTGAGCAGTGTATCATTTATGAGGGCTGGCACCTGTAAAACAGACAGGGACTGTGTGCTGTGAATACCTCTAACGTATTGGTGACTGAGTGCTTGTTTTAATGTTGTGCCGGCTGGTGCTGATGCTAAACATAACACTGGATTCTTTCCTTTGTTTAGGCTTTGAGGCAGCAGCAGAAGAGAAGAAATGGGGTCTCTATGATGGTAAACAAGACTGTCCCTCGTGTCGTCCTGACGCCTTTAAAGGTGTCTGATGAGCAGTCGGATTCACCTTCAGGTAAAGATGAAACAGACTATGCATTTGATGAGAAAATCCACTCGCTAAACCTTTGTGGAAGGAGGGCAGCGAGATAAAGGGAGAGATGCATAATAAGGCAGCTCCGCTGCTCTCTTCCCCAGTTTTGTAAAATTCACAGATGGTTATTTGTAGATAGGAGCACACACCTATACATGCATAAGTAAATGTTAGAATTCAGGACACATAACCGAAACGGTCCAGCTGCTGCAGAAAGATACAGGATTCCAATCATTGTAGACTGGCTGAAGAAATGTATTACCGGACCACATGCTGGCGCTAAATGTCTGCAAATAGAGCTCCATTACACACTGTTATTTTGTATGTTTGCTTTGGAGAACCTTAACAAAACATTGTGTGTGTGTGTTTGTACTACTCAGCGCCAGATGAGTTATTAGGATGGACTTTATCCACCGCTGACATTCACTGTCAGAATATTAATTTTTCATTGTGTTTCTTTTGTAGCTTTTGCAGCGTTTGTTTGAGTTCACACCTGTGAGCAGTACTGTTACACACATTTGTTTTTTCATTCATAGATAAACAAGCAGATGAGCAGTTTTATATGTGTTCTTCTTTTTGTACATTTGCATATTTAACTGCTAGCTTTTTAACATTATGCCTATTAAGTGTAATGTTTTTGACATTTTATATTTATAGTAATTATTAGTAAGGCGCTTATATGATTGTTTATTAGCACCAAACCATAGAACTTTAAAGATAGTTATGCTAGTCCTTTTATTTTTTTTATGTTCTCCTGCATTTGGTAATAAACATTAATCATGAATTAAGTGACTTAATCGAATCACTCAATCGCAGAAGAATGATTGTATGTGTGTGAGTGGTAAGTGTAATGGCACGGTGATTGGGAGGGGACAGCTGTTGTACAAGCTTAACAAGGATAATTCCAGGAGCAAGTACATCCTCTGTGGGGATAGACTTCAAAGCTATGCATTAACAGGACACTATTTCTCTTATCTATTGTAAGGCTCAGCAAGTTATTGATTGTGTTCCTATCTGATTCCTCTGATTCCGCATCCTCTTGTCTCTCTTGTCTGGAGCATGCTGAAAGAAAAAGAAAAGGTTTCAACTTTAAAAATAGAAAGAAAAATCTCCTAGATCTAGTAATAAGGGCTACATAAATGCTTTTCTGTAGCCAAGGGGTAAGATATAATAAACGTATTTGTGATTTGTCTTTTTCTCATCTTCCAGGGTCTGAGTCAAAAAACGGGGAAGCAGATAGTTCTGATAAGGAAACCAAGCAAGGGCAAAAATCACCCCCAGGCAAACAAATAAGCCAACACTTAAAACGACTAAAAAAATCAGGTTTAGGTAAGTAACAGTAGTGTGTGTTATGCAACATTTCTGGGTATGCTTGCTATTGTAGTGTATACTATGTTAAAGAAAGTACTAGAAAATGAGCCCTCCTGCTGATCTCTGAGGAAACAGATGAATTATGGAAGTGCTTTGTAGTTGATATTCTGCTTGTTTGGGGGTTTATCAAACAAAGTAAATTTTCTTTTATAGTCTGTGACCGCTCCAAAAGCCTGTATTGCTTGAAATAATACTTGCACGGACCGCAAGGGAACTGCATTTTTGACGGTTGCTGATTTTGCTGAGATAACCTTTGTTCCTTGCTGCCGGAGATTTCTTCATCCATTTCTTTAGTTTTGATATAGTTAATGTACTTCCAGAGGCTTCTGCAGATAACATCATGCTGGTGTGAACAGCCAATGTAAACAGCTAGCTGAGGGAGGCAGAGTAATTTGATTCAGTGTGTATGTTTTGTGGCTATCAATTAGCAAACACATTTGGAGTAGAAAAAAGCAAGATTCACTTAAAGAGAAACTCCAACCTAGAATTGAACTTTATCCCAATCAGTAGCCGATACCCCCTTTTACATGAGAAATATGATGCTTTTCACAAACAGACCATCAGGGGGTGCTGTATGACTGATTTTGTGTTGAAACCCCTCCCACAAGAAGCTCTGAGTACCGCGGTACTCTGGGCAAACTGCCACAATGTAACAATGTTCACAGACAGGAATTCGCTGTTTACAGCTGTCTCTAACAGCCAAAACAGCTAACAGCAGCTACATAACCTGCCCACAGTAAAAATTTCACCATTTAATAAATGTCAGAATGTAAATCGGGGAGAGGAAAGATTTTACAATGAGCAAACACTGACTAAATCATTTATACATAATTATGGTAAAAAATGAAGCACTTTTTTTACTACATTATTTTCACTGGAGTTCCTCTTTAAAGAGTAACTGTTAGCCCCCAAAGTGAAATTTAAATCTGTACAGCAATGTTTTATTTAGTATTAAAGTGATCAAAAAAGCCAATGCGTTCTGCAAAAATCAATATAATTTTGCTACTATGTAGCCGCCGCCGAGTCACATGTGAGAGAATCACATGTGAGAGATGCACGGCGGCGGCTGCTCTGCGGTGCTCCCGCTGGAAGTGCTGCCGCTCTCTCTCCGTGTCAGAGCGGTCAGCTGTTTGTAATGCAAATAGATCGGCACCTGGTCCTGGGGGGGAGAGGGGGATCGGGCAAACATAGGCATGCTCTGCATGCTCGTCATCAGTATCTGATATGCGGCTTTGCGTCGTTAGCGTGGGCAAAAGGCTACATAGTAGCAAAATTCTATTGATTTTTGCAGAACGCATTGGCTTTTTTGATCACTTTAATACTAAATAAAACATTGCTGTACAGATTTAAATTTCACTTTGGGGGCTAACAGTTACTCTTTAAGGTCTCATTTGATGAAGGAAATATAGATAAACCTTCAAATTTAAAAACTCTTCGTTTTTGATTTATGAATGTTATCAAAGTGGATACAGTAGTTAAAGGACCTCTATCGTGTAAAATGTAAAATACATGTGTACACACACATCTGAGATGTACATTTGTTCCAGAGTAAATGCACTTTTTTCCCTATGTCACTATCACAGTAAGTAGTATAAATCTGAAAGATCTGGCATGTCCATCTCGGGGGTTCTCAGTATTTGATTCTTTACAAAAGCATTCTCTGGAAAGGATCTATACAGAGATGCTTGGCAACCTTCCTACTCCTTTATATACTATCTTGACAGTTGAACTGAACTACTGCCATTCAGCAAGTGTTTTTGAAAAAAAAGAAAACCCTAACTCCACCATGAGGGGATGGATTAATCCAATACCAGTCAGATCTGTCAGATTTTTACTACATAGTGTAAATGAGAGCAAAAATTAGAAAAAGGTTCATGTTACTTTGGGACAAATGCATATTTTGTATGTATATTTAAAACATATTTTACATACAAATGTTTACAATAGAGGTTCTTTTCAGTGTGGTGTAGCTAGATATCTGCTCACAGGGAGTTTGCAATATATGCTGATCAGCCACAACATTAACCACCCTGGCGTTCTGATTAAATCGCCAGGGTGGCTGCGGGAGGGTTTTTTTTAAATTAAAAAAAAACTATTTCATGCAGCCAACTGAAAGTTGGCTGCATGAAAGCCCACTAGAGGGCGCTCCGGAGGCGATCTTCCGATCGCCTCCGGCGCCCAGAATAAACAAGGAAGGCCGCAATGAGCGGCCTTCCTTGTTTCGCTTATATCGTCGCCATAGCGACGAGCGGAGTGACGTCATCGACGTCAGCCGACGTCCTGACGTCAGCCGCCTCCGATCCAGCCCTTAGCGCTGGCCGGAACTTTTTGTTCCGGCTACGCTGGGCTCAGGCGGCTAGGGGGGCCCTCTTTCGCCGCTGCTCGCGGCGAATCGCCGCAGAGCGGCGGCGATCAGGCAGCACACGCGGCTGGCAAAGTGCCGGCTGCGTGTGCTGCTTTTTATTTCGTTAAAATCGGCCCAGCAGGGCCTGAGCGGCAGCCGCTGGCGGTGTTGGACGAGCTGAGCTCGTCCAGACCGCTCAGCTGGTTAAATGGTTAATCAATCATGTTTTTTTTTATAATTGCACAGGTGAAGGAATGAAATATTGTTTCTCACCAATTGAACAGTCAGTTCTTGAAGGTGATGCATTGGAAGCATGGAAAATAGTCAATTGTAGAGATCTAAGCAACTGTGGCCAGGAACATATTGGAACAGTTAGATGTCTCTGTCAAAGCAGAGATGGTTAGTTTTGGCTAAGGAAAGGACAATTGGTGGACAAGCAACTGGGTCATGTGTGCTCAAGGCTTATTAATGTGCATGGAAGTGAAGCCTGGTCCATCTGGTCTCATCTCATAGTGGAGTTTTTGTGGCCCAGCACAAGTTGATGAATGTGGAGCCATAGGAGTTGTCAAAACACACAGCACTATGCAAATTGCATCATACGGATCTGTGTAGCCACAGACTGGTCAGTGCCTATGTAGACTCCTGTCCATGCGTGCAAGCTTCAGGACGGAACCCCGGAGAAGTAGAAGGTGGCCTGGTCTAATAAATCATATTTTCTTAGGCCTTCATATTTCCTAGATGTCTTTTCAGCAAAGCTTGTATAGTTGAGTTATAGTAAATAAGGATCGAATGTTGTGGATTAATATTGTATTGGAGGATAGTACCAACCTGTGTTGCAGTTCTTTATTGCAGTTGCAGATGAAAGACATTAGTTGCGTCTCAATCCTAGGGCATCCAGGTATATGGGTAGAGGGGAGAGACAGCACAGCACATCAGTGCGTTTAAATGCTTGTTCACAGCCAGAAAATGTTTACTGGTTGTGAACAAGCATTTTTTGTAAGTGAAACCGCTGTCAGCTGTTCGATTCCATTTTCCACGCAACATCCCCCCAGGCGCCCTAGAATTGTAATGTACCCAATTTTTTTCATCTGCAACTGCAGTCAAGAACTGCAACCCAGGTTAGTACTAGCCTCCAATACTTTGTACAAAACTAGCTGGTTCCTCTTCATTCATTGCTAAACACCTCCTGTAGAGTTTAGTAGCTGCCAGTGGATGTGAACTGATCCAAGGGCATCCACGATTTCCAGTGACCCCAGTATTCACATAGCCTCAGATGCTGACACATTCCTCTCTGGTATTTATTTGATTAATATTGTATTGGTAGGATTATATCCCCAACATTACATAAAAGCAAGCTAAATTGGACTGGAAGACCCAAGAACAAGGGTCTTAAAGGATATATAGTTGTTATGCAGATGCTGACATTCAAATGAAAACAAATAACTTCCCTATTAAAAAAGGAAACCTAAGTATCCCTTTAATTTAAAGAGGCTGTCAGCCATACTATCTCAGGAAAAAAAAACTAATAAGTAGATAAATACTTGCTCGACTTACATAACAGATGTATTGCACTGTCCACGGTATGATTCCTGTGAATTTTATAAAAGAAAAGTAGAGAATCCTATTCAAGACAGTTTCCATATTTACTGTGGCTATTTTGAAGCCAGTCGTGATGTAATATCCGCCCTTAGTCTCCTCTGCCTGATTTGCCTGCCCTTCACTATAGAAAGTGCATTGTTTCAGCCTGAGAAATTTTGGCCAATCAGAGGGGAACAGAGGTGTGGGAGGGGAAAACAGGAGGGAAATAGGCTGCAGCCAATCAGCCTGCATTAGTTAAGTCTGAGGGGAAGTAGAGAAGCAAAAAAGACAACCCAGCATGCCCTGCAACTTCTCTTTTGTGTACCAAATTTTCTGTGTACCAAATAAGTCATGTAAACTGTCATGTAAACTGGGGAATGATAATTTATCAACAAGAAAAGTAATAGTGATTTTAACTTTTGGATTGCCTGATTAACATCCTTATTACTTGTTTACCCGATAAAAATAAAGACTTCATTTTTTATTTTATGCCCGACAGTTACTCTTTAACCATTTACCGCCATCCTAACGTATTAAAACGTCATGCTTACCGCTATTAACAGCAACATGACGTTTTAATACGTCGCGCATTCCCGCCGCTGCTACCGCCGTGTGTCCGCCGCTACCGCCGCCATTACCGTCGGGATCCCGTGCTGGGCGATTGGGGAAGAGGACTGAACAGTCCTCTACCCAATCGCAGTGCCTGGAGTGAATGGACGTGACCGCGAACAGCGGCTACGTCCATTCACATAAACAGGAAATGTAACAGTTTAATAAAGTGTGTAAAAAAAAAAAAAAAAAAAGTGAACACGTCCTATGAGTGTTCACCAGCGCCATCTTGTGGCCAAAAAGTATATTACACTTACAAAATACATACATTTTCAAGTATATACACATCATTAATAAAATTACACTTCCAACCCTCCCCCCCAAAAAAAACACTTGTAAAAAAAAAAATCAGCTTAAAAAAAATAAATAAATAGTTACCTTAGGGACTCAGCTTTTTTTATTCTATATTTTATGGGGGAAAATTAATTTTAATTTATTACATAGGGGCTTGTAATTATGGCCAGAACAAACAGAAAAATAACCACTTATATTTCAAAATAATATACTGTCGCCATACATTGTGGTAGGGACATAATCTAAACGGTTTAATTATCGGGACCACTGGGCAAATAAAACGTGTTTGTTTTATCCACAGGAGAATGTTTAATTTTAAAACTATAAAGGCTGAACACTGAGAAATAATGATTTTTTTTCTTTTTTTTTCTGTTTTTCTCATTAAAATGCATTTAGAATAAAAAAATTCTTAGCAAAATGTACTATCCACAGAAAGCCTAATTGGTGGCGAAAAAAACGAGGTATAGATCATTTTCTTGTGATAAGTAGTAATAAAGTTATTAGGGAATAAAAGGGAGGAGCGCTGACAACTGAAAATTGCTCTGGTCCGTTAGGATAAAAACCCTTGGGGGTGAACTGGTTAACCTTGTTTGATTGACATATAAAGCTAGTAAGAGAATATAAATGCGTATATGAGCTGTCAGTAATGGCACTTTACCTCTCCAGTTTTGCGATCCCTTCCAGTGAATATTATTTAGGCAAATGGGAAAATCAAAAGAATGAATACAAAGTTATGGCAATTCATCAACATATCGCATCAGTAATTAAGATACAATTTGTACTTGAAGCAACATGTGACTTGACACAATTAGTTTAACTCACTTCATCATTGGCACAGTTGTTTAGGAATTGTTTGTAGGATGGTGCTCCTCTTACAAATGTTTACAAGAGGCAATGCTGTGTTGGCTATGAACAGGAAAGTGTATATTAATTACAAGCAGTGAAATAGAAAGATCATGGGACCAAGTTCAGATTTACTTACTGTATGTTCACTTTGAGTAACATATTGCCAGGCAAGCTCATAGTGAGGCAGAACTCCTAGACGTGTAAGGGGCCAAAATGGACCAAAAAACCCTCTTTCCAAAAATGTTATGCAAAACAGAAATTTGCAAATGGTGGGTGTTTCAATTCCTACCTGATAGACCCATATTAATCCATGCCATGCACTGATCAGAGATGTGTTTGGTTATCAGGAAAAACAAAGGGACACCTCATATGCTCACTCCAACCCGGAATAATCACAAATACCTTCTGTTTTAAAGAGGCAATTTTTTTTTTTGCATTCACTTTGAGTAAGTGAGAGGTCCTGAATGACTAGGCTGCAGATAGACATAGAAGAGGTATTTAATCCCAGGGGAGCATATTGGGTGCCTTAGACTGTGATTGTAAACGGAAACAAGATCCAAGAAAAAAACAAACTAAATGTACCCCAGCAGACACGGAACAAAGTTTGAATGGGAGAACAAGTGTGAAAAGAGCACCTTGGCAATATGAGAGTCTGTAGTGATAGAACAATTATATAATGTTAGAGCAGAAGACAAATCAACGATTTGGAGAAGGAGAAATGGCCTGTATCTTAGTCAGTAGGCTGTTGCGGAATTGAGTCAAGGGCGAATTAGTGGAATAGGGGAAACAAAACTGAAGTGGGTTGAACAAGGTAAGAGTTTACGATTTGTAATAGACACGGCATTCAAGTAATTTAAATGCAATGTAGATAAACAAGAGAAATCAGTTGAGGTACCATATATCACAATGTCCAATACTAAAAGTTCTTAGATGTCTTGGCTATTCTATGCTGCAAGAGTTTGAAAGGAGTGAATGCTTTGCCATTTACTTAGTTGTGTAATCTAAGACATATCATGACATTAAAGAATATTTTTAACTTGACATGTATATTTATATGATATTTCTGCAAAAAAACTATGACAAAAGAGAAAAGCAAGACAGGATTGTGGGAAAGAGAACTCTAGGCTAAAACAAATTATTTGGGAGTAGCAAAGTTATGATGATTGCTTGTTTGAGCGAGAAACAGAAAAAATGTCAGTAAAAAGAGACATTATAAACAGATGTTAGGGAAGAGATATAGATAACCATTTCATTGCAAACATGGAGGTTGATGAGATGGACATACTGTAGATCAGCGATGGCGAACCTATGGCACACGTAGCCGAATCTGCTGGCACGCCATCGCTGCTGCGCTAGACTGGCCGCGGCGTCTACTACATGCCGCGCCAGTTCATAGCCCGCAGCCCCGCTCCAGCCTGTATAGTCTTCCGCAGGCAGAGCAGGGCTACGGGAAGATGGCGTCCGAAGCCCTGTACTGGAGACAATTTGTCTCCACTACAGGGCTTCGGGTGCCATCTTCCCGTAGCCCTGCTATTCAATTCAGTGCGGGAGACTGCAGGGGCATCGTCCGGGGAGCTGCGCGTCAGAGGCCGGCCGGGAAAGGAGACTTCTGTCAGCTGAGTAAATTCCTTTTTTTTTGCAGGTGAAATGTGGCCCACATTGCGTTATTTTCTGGTGAAATGTGTCCCACTGCGTTTATTTTCTTGTGAAATGCTGCCCACTGCGTTTATTTTCTGCTGAAATGTTGCCCACTGCGTTATTTTCTGCTGAAATGTTGCCCACTGCATTATTTTCTGCTGAAATGTTGCCCACTGCGTTACTTTCTGGTGAAATGTTGCCCACATTGCGTTATTTTCTGCTGAAATGTTGCCAGCATTGCATTATTTTCTGCTGAAATATTGACCTCATTGCGTTTATTTTCTGGTGTCTGGGGTAACTGTTGCTGCATTTATTATTTAATGGTCATAGTTGGCTATATTTGCTGCTTTGAGGTTACGGCGGGTATACTAATAAATAGCATCACTAATAGTATATCTCCATATAGGCTAGGCGCATCTCTCTCCCCACCGTGCTGGCGTCCTCCGTGTATTTCCGGATAGGTAGTTTGCGTCCTTAGGCTGTACAGTATAGCCTTCGGGAGCGGAGAGCGATGGCGATGAAAATTGCGCAAGCCGGCGTTTGTGTACCGGTAGAAAATGGTGCACACTACTGGGAAATGAGCACCATGATTTACATATGAATCGCAGTGCCCTAGCGATCTGCAAAACGGCTGCGATACGCTTTTTGAAGCGGATTGCAGCCAGTGGAAAAGGGCCCCTAAGATGTCACCTCTGTGATAAATTTAAGAATGTAAAACAGGGAGAGGAAAGATTTTACAAAGGACAAACACTGACTAAATATTTTATAAATAAGTATTCTAAAACAATAAGCAATCTTATTTATTAGGCCCCACGTTTACACTTAATCACTTGCTCTCAGTTATAACTGAAAGGTCAACTGATTTTCAAAGTAAGTCCCATGTTTTCCTATGTCACCTTTCACACTTAACGCGTTTTAAATGAATATTTTTCACAATGCACTGCTATGGAGAAGAAAAAAAAAAGCGTACCAACTGATTAAGTGTAAACTGGGCCTTACATTATTTTTACTGCAGTTACTCTTTAAAGTGAACCTCCGGACTAAAAATCGACTCAGCAGCACTGAAAAGGCCTGGTGTTTCTTTAACAGTTTCACAGCATCAGAACCTTGTTTCTCTTATCCAAGCCTCATGTTTAGCTGCACAGAAGAAAACTGCCCGGGCTTTTTTCCCCTGATGCTGTGCAAAGCATGATGGGAGTTCTGATGTTGTTGCTCTCGTTCTGCTGTTTTGGTGCACATTTTTTTTTTTTTACATTTTGAATTTGACATTTGAAG
The DNA here is from genome assembly GCF_040937935.1 of Hyperolius riggenbachi. Taxonomy (NCBI): domain Eukaryota; kingdom Metazoa; phylum Chordata; class Amphibia; order Anura; family Hyperoliidae; genus Hyperolius; species Hyperolius riggenbachi. Next base: position 332,604,439 of record NC_090650.1, read on the forward strand.
TCTAGCATGTGCAGCTGGGAGGGGTTGTCAGGACACAAGACAGTTGGAACTGTCTTCTGCTCCTTGTCACCTCCTTTCAACCAAAAAGATGGCTGCCCCCATGACAAAGATGGCAGCCCCCATGAATCACAAACATTTGCCTGTTCTTTTAAAACAGGGTGGGTAAAAAATTATATTACCTATCTATTCTAATTAACATAACTAATGTAACTTAATGACAGTATGTTTGTTTAGGTTGAAGTTCCCCTTTAAGTTCAAAAAACACCAGGGGAATCTGGGAATCAACTAAATAAAAAAAATGAAGTTGAAAAATATATTCCTTCTTCTAAGTCACAAACAGGGCAACAGATTTTCACTAAGTGATATCAGTAGATGAAAATGAGTGGCCGTGTTAAAGGGATCAGCCACTAGTACTAGTACTAGCACTTGAAAAGACTGAATATGTGCCATCACCTGCAATAGGATTTTGTATGTGTTTGCTACATGCAGGCGCCCACTTCTACACCTAAGATTACTTTTCTTTTGTATTTGCATTGGACTCAGGGTCCCTTTTTTTTTTTTTTTTTTTTTATGTATATATATATATACAGATGGATCTTTATGGAATGGATTATTAGTTAGTTGTTATATCGGTCTTGAGACATTGGCTTCTAGTTGATTACATCTCCCACAGCATAAAAGAGATCCCAGTGTTAATTTTATGATTGCAAGCTAAGCTAATGTGAGGGAAAACTTGTATTAAAGGTTCCAGTTACGGGAAAATGAGAGCATACTTTACAATTGATTGAATACTTTGTGACATGAAAGGTAATTTAGCAGTTAACCTCTCTGTGTGCTAGTTAAATGCGCCGACATATTCTGTTTCTTAAAGTACATCAGTCTCAAAAATGTAAAAAAAGATAAAACATTAAAAAGTCATTCTTAAAACTGTTATAAAATTGATAATGAATAGTGCTATTTTCAGTTTAAAACACTCTGTTTACCATTAAATCCATTTTAATCTGTCATGTAAAAAATCTGACATTTTTGTTTTTTTAAGAATGTGCCAACTGGTAGGGAAGAGCAGTTCTTAGATAATGTCACTGCTGGTGGGAGCCACTCCTTATAAATATGTTCAGTTAGTTGTCCCCATGCTCGTGTTCCCGGCACTGCTACTAGCTGAAATGTGTCACTGTCACGCTGATCCCCAGTGCAATCCTCATAGAGAGGACCCTAGAAAAGTGTGGCTAAAGTACATGCCAGGCAGTCACACAATTCCATAGCTATTGCGAACAGTGCAGCGTAATGCCACAGCACAAGACTCCTTGCCATAGCAACCTGGCAAATGCGCACTAATGGCCTCTTGCTGTGCGGCTGTCCTGCAACTGGCTGGCATGTACTTTAGCCTTACTTGTCTGGGGTCAGATTGTTACATGACAGATTAAAAGTGATTTAATGGTATACCTTAGGGCATTTTAAAGTGAAAAAAGCATTATTCATTAATATTTTTTTAACTATTTTTTCGTGAATGATGTCCTTTAAATTGTTGTGAAACTCAGCATTTCCTCTTTATTCTACCTTTGTTACTATCACTATGTTCCCTATATGCACCATGAAAAGTAATTTCATTGTGTTACACAATGACAATAAAGTGCTTCAGTGTTCTCCCAGGGTTTTTTCCAGCCGGGTGGCATGAAAAAGTAGCCGGGTGGGACGGCACGGGGAAATTTGGAGGTGTGGAAAGAGTGCAAGCAACCTCCCGTTGGTCGTGCTAACAAATCAGCGCAACTTAATTTGTTTCCCTGCTCGCTACCTACTCTAGTGTCAGTGTAGCGTGCATAACTAAACAACGGCCGTGCTTACAAACACTGCACAGTAGTGATGTTAGTTAACATAGTAGTGGCCGAGCTAGTGCAGTATCGCGGTAGCAATACATCACTACCACACAGCTTTTGTAAGCTGGGGCCGTTGCTTAGTTGCGCAAGCATGCACACTAAATTGCCACTAACGCGCGTAGTGTGCAGGGAAACAAAATTGAGTTGCGTTGATTTATTAGCGATTAGTAAGTTTGCTTGCGCTATATCCTTTGATGAATCAACCCCTTGTCCTTTAGGTTTCATGCACTTGTCGTCCATGGGTTTTGCAGATAGTGTGCAGGGGCCATATATAATGATCATATATAGCCCCTGCACACTGTCTTCAATACCACAGACTGACACCCCCCGCCCCCCTTCCCGCCAGTGATATTGTGCAGCATATCATATAACATTAAGTTTGAAGTCAGCCGCAACCATGTGCAGTCAGCCGCCTCAGAGCTTACTTACAGCTTAATCAGTGTCCCAGACAGACAGCCTGTAATGCTCGCCTGTGGGATGTCGGCTTAGCCCCGCCTCTTACTGCCGCTGCACCAATCAGTGCACAAGCTTGCCATGAAGCGCGAAATCTCGTGCGTAGAGGAGCAGATTCAGGACAGCCCCTTACTGCCACTGAGCCAATCTGTGCACGAGTTTGCCTGGAAGCGTGAGATCTCGTGCATAGAGTGGTGCGGATTCAAGACAGCGCTACGGATTCAGGACAGTGCTGCTTGCTTTTTTTTTTTGTGTGATGGCCCGTCCCGTTCTGACATCCGAGCACGGGTGATGACAGCTGAGAACAAGCCGGGCGGTAATTGATTTCACCCGGGCGGCCCGCCCACCTGTTTGATCCTGGGGAAAACACTGTGCTTGAATTGAATAATTAAGTCAAATCAGTCCTTCTTTGGTAAACCCATAGTGTGTGCTGGACTGGGAAACCAAGGTGTGCTGTGCTGCAGAAGACTGGCTTGTATTTTTCAGTTTTTATTTTGAAATTGGGACAAACAGTAGATTTACCCCCTGTAGAGAGGTTTCTCAGCTTAAAGCTTAGTTAGTAGCCTATTGTTTGGCAAGTTCGTTGTTTGTTTTGTTGCTGGTTTTCTGTACATGCTGTAAAGAGCTAGTAAGTAGTCTGTACAACACTAAAGGTGCGTACACACGCACTACTGTAACGAATGACTGGTCTGTCAGACCCTCCCGCTGGGCGGGCGTTCTGCTGACAGTATAGCGTGTGTACAGTCTGTCGGTAGACTGAAAAGGCTGTTTCTGAACGATCCGCTCAGCTTATCAGTTTGCTGACAGACTTTACATAAGCCAAATGCCCGCCCAGCGGAAGGGTCTGATGGACCCGTCCATTACAGTAGTGCGTGTGTACGCACCTTAAGAAAGACTGGTGTTGGTGAACCACAAAGACTGTCTCCAGACATGCTTTGTACCGTGCTTCTCTCAGAAGACAAAAAACACCTACTGCCTATTCCCCTGTGTTACACCTGCAATATTCTAACTAGACTAATCCTTTAAGGTGGTGTTTTTTTTTTTTTTTTTTTTTTTACAGAAAAGGTAATTTTTCACTTGTGTATGTGGAATAATTAGCAAGACTATAGCTCTGCTCTTGCCTTATTGCTTATGTCAGATGACGGATGATTCTGGCATTTTTCAATGAGGGAACTTTGCAGTTATTAATCCAAAGAATTATAATTATGAGTATGTATTTAGTAATCCATTAACTCTTGTGTTTATTCTATGTAAATGTAACATCTTGACATATTGCTATTTTGCAAATAGTTCTAATTTACAATTTCTCTTTGTACTTGTGAAAATAACTTGTGCTCATCACAGTCATCCTGTTCATAATTTTCGTTTCACTTCAGTAGCCAGACGTGGTCATTTAATTTTTTTAGCCTTAGATTTTGAATGGAAAGCAACCTTCATATTTTGAATTGCACTAAATGGAAGGAGCAAACTGTTGGAGCTAGTCTGAATCAAAAACAAAAATAACTTGTACACTTATTAAATTGAAACACTGAAACTTCCACTTTGATGATTATTGCACATTTGCCTTCCTAAACAGAAGGTATTTCCAAATATTCTGTTTTATGATCAGGAGGGTACTCTCATAATGTCTCCAGTCTGTGAGTGTGTATAGAAATCATCCCTTTATGTCCATGAAAAGCCAGGCATAGATCCAGAATCACTGATTTACAGAATGCTAATCACCCATTCATTTTACAGAGCAATATAAGTTGGATTGTGTGGCTTAGTGAAAATTAACAGGGCTATGGGCATCCTATCAACCAGTGGTTCTGTGTGGCTTTTCAGGGGCATAAAGGAATGATTTGCAAATTCCCTCTCTGAGCAGAAATGACAAAAGAGCAAGGGTGTTGAAACCTCAGATATATATTGGGCTGAGATTCGAGCCATGGACAGGAGAACTAAAAAACTTGCCTTGCATAATAGAAAAAGAAAAGAGTGAACTGAATGTGAATGTGGAGTGGGTGAAGGAATGTGAGGTATAGGGCTTGATTCACAAACCCGTGCTAACTGTTAGCACGGGCGTGCTAAACAGTTAGCACCTGAAGTGCCGCTCGCGGACTTTTGCGCGCTATTCCGCGGACTTTTGCCCATAGAGTGGTAGTGTAGGAAAATTATAGTAGTTGTCTAGTTTATTGGCTGACCAGTTGTAAATTGTAGTCAATCACACACACATTTTTATAAATGTTTAAAGGAGAATTGTAGTGAGAGGTATATGGAGGCTACCATATTGATTTCCTTTTAAGCAATACCAGTTGCCTGGCAGTCCCGCTGAGCTATTTGCCTGCAGTAGTGTAAATCACACCAGAAACAAGCATGCAGCTAATCTTGTCAGATCTGTCAGAAACACCTGATCTGCTGCAAGCTTGTTTAGGGCTAAAAGTATTAGAGGCAGAGGATCTGCAGGTTAGTCAGGCAACTGGTATTGCTTAAAAGGAAATACATATGGCAGCCTCCATATACCTCTCACTACAGTTCTCCTTTAAGTTAACCTAACCATATAGAAAATGGTTGTGAATCTCCGTTTTAAAGGGAACCTGAGTTGGTGGATCAGTAAGAAAATGCCTGGTAGTATCCGGTAGTAGGTTTTTCTGATAGTCCTCCAGGCCGGCCCCCCAGAAGTGAGAGGACACTGAAGTTCACCTATTAGGAAACACAGGTTATTAGTAATTAAACAGTCTGACGCGCCCCCTCCCCTGTATAAATGTGTCCCCTCCTCCATCTTATTCACTTTTACCAGAGTAGATATAACCCTAGGTGCTTAGTTCCAGAAGAGAATAGACGTGAATACAGCAAGACACCCAAGGTGGTTTAGGGAAGGGAAATTATAGAGGGGGGCCGGCCTGGAGGACTATCAGAAAAACCTACTACCGGATACTACCAGGTATTTTCTCTCTACGTCCTCCAGTCCGGCCCCCCAGAAGTGAGAGACCACAGAGAAACTGTCTTTACTCACAGCTAGGGTGGGATGACTGCCTGCAGGACTTTCCTTCCGAAGGTTACGTCCTGGCTTGACAGTACATCTATTCTATAGTGCTTTATGAAGGTCGATGGATTTGACCATGTTGCCGTTTTACAAATCTGGTCCAATGATGCTCCTGCCCTTTCTGCCCAAGATGTTGATATTCCCCTGGTTGAATGAGCTTTAAGTTGTGGGGGAAGAATTTTTCCTGCTGACTTGTAAGAATATTCTATAGTCTGTCTTATCCATCTGGCTATGGATGGTTTTGTGGCTTGCATGCCCTTCCTTTGTCCTGAAAAAAGTGTTAGAAGTCTATTGGTCTTCCTCCACTCTTTTGTTCGTTTTAAATATATAAGAATCGCTCTCCTTACATCTAGGAGATGGAGTAGTCTTTCCTTCTCGGAGGTAGGTGTATCGCAAAAGGAAGGAAGCACTATCTCTTGGGTTCTGTGAAATCTAGTGTTTACTTTTGGAACGTATGTCGGATCGGGCCTGAATATAATTCTATCTGGTAAAACGGTCATATAGGGATCTTTTATGGATATGGTAGGTCACCCACTCTTTTAGCTGAAGTTATAGCTGTTAAGAAAGCTACTTTTAACGTAAGAAATTTTATTTCCACTTGCTGCAGTGGTTCAAAGGGAGATTTTTGCAATTGTTGTAACACTAAGGAGAGGTCCCATGGTGGGAAGCCTGTCGTCTGTATTGGTCTGGACTTTGCCACTGACTTTAGGAAGGCTTTAACATATTGTTCTTTAGCTAGAGGTTTATCAAGCAGAATTGATAGAGCCGTTAGTTGGACTCTTAGCGTGCTCACTGCTAATCCCAAATCCACTCCGTCCTGCAGAAAATCAAGCACTGTAGGTAGGCTAATCTTTTTTCCCTGTAAACCTTTTTTCTCTTTCCAGCTTTCAAACGTCTTCCAGACTTTTCCATAGATTTTTCTGGTCACTTCTTTCCTGTTCTTAAGCAAAGTCTGGATGACCTTTTCTGAGAATCCTTTTTTAGCTAATATCTGCCTTTCAACATCCATGCCGTTAGGCGTAATCTCTGAGGATTCGGATGGTAAACTCCTCCCTGAGCTAACAGATCTGGTCTGCACTGAAGTTCCCACGGTTCCTGTATAGCCATAGATTTTACTAGCGGAAACCAGGCCCTCTTTGGCCACCAGGGAGTAATTAGGATAATTGTGGCCTGTTCCAAACTTATCTTCCGTACCACCTTTGGTATAAGGTTGAAGGGTGGGAAGGCATATAGCAGTCCCTCCTCCCACTGTACTGAAAGAGCATCTAGGGTGTCTCTGCTCCCGGATGTATGGATTGAGTAGTACCTTTGTAGTTTTGCATTCCTTGGGGAGGCGAAAAGATCTATTCCCGGTCGTCCCCATTTCCGAGAAGGTTTCTTGGCATAACTCCCACTCCGACTCCAGTACTGGGGATCGACTGAGCTGGTCTGCCAACTGATTTAGTCCCCCTTTTATATGGACTGCTGTCAAGGATAAACAATTCTTTTCCCCCCAAGTTAATATCTCCATCGCAAGATCCATGAGGCTTTTGACTCTGGTGCCTCCCTGTTTTGACAGATATGACACTGTGACTATATTGTCGGACATAACCCTGACATGTTTGTTCTTCACTATTTCGGAGAAGGCCAAGAGAGCCTGCTTTGTGGCTGCTAGTTCTCTGAAGTTTGAGGAAGCTTGTCTCACTTCTAGACTCCATTCCCCCTGACTTTGTCTGCCCTGGCAGTGTGCACCCCACCCCCAGGCGCTGGCATCTGTGGTAACCGAAATTACTTCTTTCGGACCCCATTCTTTGCCCTGAGAAAGATTCGTGTCTATCATCCACCATAGAAGAGATTCCCTTACCTCTGGTGATACTGACTTCTCTTTGTCCAATAATCGGTAATTTTTTCCCCCCTCCTGTAGGAACCATTCCTGCAGGAGACGGGAATGTAATTGAGCCCATTGTACAGCCGGGATACATGAAGTCATGGTCCCCAGTAAGGAAACTGTTTCCCGTAAGGAGACCTTCCTTTGGCTTAAAAAAGTAGAGGTCTTTCGAAAAACTTTCCCTATTTTTTCTGGGGGTAACCAAATTTTCTTTTCCACTGTATCCAGCACATATCCTAGATATAAAGCCTTTTGTGCTGGGACTAGGCTGGACTTTTCCTGACTGACTATCCATCCTAGTGATTCCATGAGTTTTAGAGTTAAATCTAGATCCTTCTCTAGATCTTCTTTTGTTTGTGCAAAAATTAAAAAGTCGTCCAGGTACGGAATAACCTTTATTTTTTGCATGTGGAGACAAGCTGTCATCTCTGCTACAACTTTTGTAAAAATACGGGGCGACGCCGCGAGGCCGAACGGGAGGGCTCTGAATTGGTAATGACACAGGGTCTTCCCAAAGCTTAGGGCGAACCTCAGGTACTTTTGGTACCCAGGATGAATTGGTACATGTAAATAAGCGTCCTGCAAATCTATTGTCGCCATCCAAGCACCCTCTGTAAACAATTCTCTTACTGTATAAATATTTTCCATCTTGAACCTTTTGACTTTCAGATACTGATTCAGATTTCTTAAATTTATAATCAGACGAAATTTCCCTGATGGTTTTTTTACCACAAAAATGTGGGAATAAAACCCCTGCTTTAGTTCGTGACTCGGAACCCGACAAATTACATTCTGGTGTATTAGAGAGATGACAGCCTGCCTCAGAGCCTTGGACTTTTCCATGTCTTTTGGAGCCGTAGTGACATAGTAATTGGGGGGAGGGTAACTGGAGAACTCCAGTTTGTACCCTGACTATTAGGTTTGTTATAAATTGGTCTTTCGTTATTTCTTTCCACTTTGGAAGAAAGTGGGTTAACCTCCCCCCGACCCTCACTAGAGAGTCATTTTGATTCCTTATTTCCGGGCATTGAGGGTTTCCTGAACGGAATCGTACCTCTACCCCTGCCCTGAAAATATGTCCACCTTTTTTGCTGTTCCGTATTGCTATTCCTTTGCGGGATTCTATTTCTCCCTCGAAAGAATCTCTTTGGCGTTACCTTTTTACGTTTATCTGGAAATTTCCTCCTCCTATCGGTGGACCTTGTAAGGATATTATCTAGGTCCTTCCCAAAAAGTAAATTCCCCTCGAACTTCATGGCGCACAACCTGTTTTTTGAGGTGAAATCACCCTCCCAGGTTCTGAGCCAAACTAGACGTCTAATAGAGTTAACCAAAGCCGCACACTTTGCTGTTGCTTTAAATGACTCTACCAGGGCATCACAGATGAAGGCGAGGGACTTTGACACAATTGGAAAAGACTCTAGAATTTGTTCAGGAGACGTCCCCACCGCTAGCAACTCCTGAATCTCGTCGATCCAAGCAATCAGATTTCTGGATACACAGATTGCAGCAATATTTGGCCTGAACACTAACGCTGATGTGTCCCATGCCCTTTTTGCTAAAATCTCAGTTTTTTTATCTAATGGGTCTTTTAGGGCCCCCATGTCTTCAAATGATAAGTCAGTATTTTTAGAATATTGTGCTAAAGCTGCATCTATCTTTGGACATTTATCCCATCTCTCAATATCTGTATCTTTAAAAGGAAACTTCCTTTTGAATGATTTTGCCACTCTGAATCTTTTCTCTGGGAACTCCCATTGTTCATCAATCATTGTGTTTAAGGATTTGTGAACTGGAAATACTCTAGTGGTCGGAGTTTCTAGCCCCTTATATATAGTATCCTGAACTGATATTTCCTGAGCAGATTCAGATATCTGTTCACTCTCATAAATTGCCTTTAGTAATTCTGCCGTTTCGTCTGGATTAAACAGAAATCTGGCAGTCTTATTTTCCTTAATCTCTCTGTCTGATCCATAGTCTGAAATATTTTCCTCTTGTTCGGCTGAACTGTCAGAAGAAGTTTGAATACCTTCCTCTTCTGTGTTCTTTTTCCTGGCTACAGAAGGGATAGCAGTGGAAACCTGTTCCATTTGTAGGCTGGTTCCTTGTCCTTCAGCAATAATCCCCCTTAGTGCCGAAAAGGTGGATTGCATTTCCATTTTAAAGGATTCTAGAAAGTCTTTCATAACTTTAGCCGAATCCTGGGTCTCTAATTCAGTTAGACATTTACTGCAATCTGTTTTTTTCCAGTCATTAGGTAACTTGGCATTACAATTATTGCACCTGTTTGACTTTGATTTATGTTTTAAGGAGACTTGTTTCTCAGGAGCTTTGCTCTAAAAAACATAAACAGATTTCCAAGAAGGCTAGTTACCTACTAAATTTTGTAACTGCATTCACTTACACAAGGAATATTCAAATAAGACATATTACCTGAGAAGGTGGTAGTGTAGCCGTCTGTTGCATATTCTGGCTTGAACCACCTTTTTTAATAGGCTCCGTAGGAGGTACATTCTGTGCTTCCATCCTCTCTGAAGCCAACTCCGACTGCAGTCCGTGTGTTTAAATAGTGCACATGGACTCCTAGATTCCTCCCCTTCCTGTCCCTCAGTCGCCCTGTTGGTTATGGGCAACCTGAAATATCGCCTCTTGTTGCTAACTCCAAGGCGTCCGGGGGGAGTTCCAGGAGTGTGCGCAGTAGTCCGCCGCCTGTGCATGCGGCGTTCAGCCGCAGTGTTTGGGCCCGTACTGCAGTACGTGAGAATTGGCCGCCTCCACCCTGCCCTGACGTCACCGGAAGCCGGACGTCGTCATTCTGCCAGGCTCCTCGTGCACTGGCGTCTTCCGGATTTGGCGTAGCAGCTGCCACTGAAGACGGGAGGGACTCCCACGATCCACCGGTCGCTCAGCCCCTGCAGACAAACCTGGTACGTTCTGCCATACTTTTGTCCGCCGCCTGTCATGTCCCACACGAACAGGTTACCGTTTCAGGGTAGCGCAGGTGGGGTCAGGCCTGGTCTATAGGAACTGATTCTCCATATCCCAGTCTCCTAGACCAATCTGAAATTACCAAGATCAATCTAACACCCGTGTTCAATAGGAAACACAGTGAAAAGTGAATAAGATGGAGGAGGGGACACATTTATACAGGGGAGGGGGCGCGTCAGACTGTTTAATTACTAATAACCTGTGTTTCCTAATAGGTGAACTTCAGTGTCCTCTCACTTCTGGGGGGCCGGACTGGAGGACGTAGAGAGAAAATATACATACCTGGGGCTCCCTCCAGCCCCCTCTGGCCTGATCGCTCCCATACAGTCCTCTTCCGCCTATCCATTTGCCCGCAATTGGCCCCTGGAAGGCCCTCCGATCCGGGGCCGACTGTGCATGTGCGGTTTGGCTGCGTGTGCTCCCGCTGTGTTCATGACACAGGAAGCATGCCTGGCCGGACTGTGCATGCACCTACTGGCCCTCGACTGGAGGATTTTGTGGGCCAGTTGCGGGTGAAGGAGAAGACAACTGAGGACGACACGGGATCAATCGGATCGGAAGGGGCTGGAGGAATCCCCAGGTATTTATACATTTTTAAAGGGGCCTCATTTCAGGTACACTATTAGTTAAGATATTGCACATTGCATGTGCACACACACCCACACCAGTTGTCTGGCGTCTGGCTGATCTCTTTGGTTACAGTAGTGACTGAATCACTGACCAGAATAAGCATTCAGCTAATCCAGTCAGGCTTTAGTCAGAACACCTGATCTGCATGCTTCTACAGGGTCTATGAGTGATGCTACATACACACTTGAAAGATTAACGAAAGATATCAGACCAATTTTACCCCCTTTCATGTAGTATAAGAGCCATACTCTACACAGTCTTTTCTATGGAGCTGAACTCCCCATCAGATAAAAATCTTTGAAAGATGCTGCACATAAAGATGCTGTACACATTCAAAATATCAGTATCTGCAAAAGATCTGTTCCTGCAAAATGCATTCATAGTCTATATCTGCAGATCCTCATACACACCTTGTTTAACCGACATTCATTGGCAGATTAGATCCACCAGGATGGATCTTCAGATCTGCAGATGATTGTCAGATATGCAGATGAATGTCTGTAAAGCCGCATCTACACGAGTAGATGCGGCCGCGATGCTCCTTATCAATCGAGCCGCTGATGCGGCTCGATTGATAAGATCCGACAGGACGGATCTCCGCACCGCCGATTCCCTGCTCGCTCCCCGCGAGGGGACAATGGCAGGGAATCGAGCGGAAGATAAGCGGCGCCGGCGTGGACGAGCGGGGAATCGAATGCGGCGAGCGGGGACGCAGCGGGCACGCGGAAGAGGCGATCCGGCGGCTAATCAAGCCGCCGGATCGCAGCCTCATCTACCCGTGTAGATGAGGCTTTAAACAAGGTGTGTATGAGGATGTGCAGATATCATAGACTATGAATGCATTTTGCAGGGACTGATCTTTTGCAGATACTGATCTTTTGAATGTGTACAGCATCTTTGTGTGCAGCATCTTGCAAAGATTATATCTGATGGGCGGTTCAGCTCCATAGAATAGACTGTGTAGGGTATGGCTCTCATACTACATGGAAGGGGGTAAAATTGGTCTGTAATCTTTCATTAATCTTTCAAGTGTGTACATACCATAAGAGTATAAGAAACAGAAGCTCAGTAGTACAGCCAGAAAATCTGCATTGTTAAAAAGAAAATGCATTTGACAGCCTCTATATTCCTCTTGATTTAGGTATACTTTAACTGGGTATATTGTTACATTTCAGTGCTACCCATAGAGCCTTATGAATCCATACTTTGCACTGATGGCGGCCAAAGTAGCATGAAATAGTTGTCTGCAAGTAGGCTTATTTGGCGTCACTTCCCTCCAATCAGTGGGAGGGAAGGGACACAGGCGGGTAGCGCCGATACGGAGGAGGCGGGGGAGCGGCGCTGACAGACGGCGCTTAGGTAAACATTGTGCTGGCGACACGCTGCGTGTCGCCAGCACTGCGGGGGGTATAGCGGCGCGCAGGGGGGTCCTGGATGAACACCATGGGACAACAGAGGCTGGTGTTAGTGTGCACAACCAGCCTCTGTGCCCCACTAGCATAATAAAATCCCACCTCGGGTTCTCTTTAAGTGATTCTTGATGAATGCCTGTTTTGTTTCTGGGATATAAATGAATGATTTCCATATTTTCTTGTTGAGAGTTGTAGTAATACATTATGGAAGTACCTTCTTGCTCTTGTGACGCTGTATATTGGCAAATACAATGGGCCATATGCAATTCACTTTTTCTTCTGAGTTTTCTCTTAGGTGATCTTTTCATAACTTGTAAATAAAATGCCTTTTACACCACCAGCAAGCAAACAAATACTCAAAATCATTTTTATAGTACTTTTCACCTACTTTTTGGTACTTTTTTCCATTGCAAAGTGCTAAAAAGTTAATTTAAATTGAAGATGAAAAATTTTCTCCTAGGAGAAAACTCAGAAGAAAAAGTTAATTGCATATGGCCCAATGTGTCTTAAAGGACCACTATCGCGAAAAACTGTAAAATTTAAAATACATATAAACACATACAAATAAGAAGTACATTTCTCCCAGCGTAAATAAGCCATAAGTTACTTTTCTCCTATGTTGCTGTCACTTACAGTAGGTAGTAGAAATCTGACAGAACCAACAGGTTTTGAGCTTGTCTATTTCCTCATGGGGGATTCTCAGCATGGATTTTTACCAAGCTGCTGGTGAGCTTCCCTGCTCACTGTACCGTTATTTGGCAGTTAGACAGAACAACTGCCACAACTGCCATTCACTAAGTGCTTTTGAAAATAACGAGAACCCTGAGAACACCCTCATGTTGAGATGGGCTAGTCCAAAACCTGTCTGATTTCTATTACCTACTGTAAGTGACAGTAATATAGGAAAAAAGTATTTTGTGTCATTTTACTCTGTAAGAAATGTACTCCGTAATTATGTGTTTAGAAACAATTCATATTTTATGATTTTCGCTATAGTGTTCCTTTAAGAAGGAAAAATTGTATTTAAGTCTTTTTTTATTATGGGGCTTTTAAGTTTACACCCTTACAAAATCCTAGTGTGGTTCCGATTCTTCATGTCTTACCTTGATTCCCTGAAACACTTATTGTGCCTGCTTTATTTAGCTTTGGTAATATTGCTGTGCGCAAGAAGCGCACTGCATTTTTATCAGTACTTGTACCAGCAGAGTACTGCATGTTGCGCAATCCACAGTGCATGGGCACATTACCTTAGCAATGCTCGCACTATCTGTGCCAGGGGTTGCACTGATTGCACAACATGCAGTAACAATAACAATAATATTTTTATAGCGCTTTTCTCCCTGGGGACTCAAAGCGCTGTGACCCTGTGTTCTGCAGTCTAAAAGGCTAGGGAAAAGAGGTGAGTTTTTAGCCTTTTTTTAAAGCTGTGCAGAGAAGGAGTCTCTCGTACTGATTGTGGAAGTGAGTTCCATAGAGTAGGGGCTGCATAGGAAAAGGCCCGAGCACCAAATGTTAAGTGTATCCTGGGAATGACCAGCTTCATCTTGTTGGCAGAGCAGAGGGTGCATGGAGGGGCATAAAGTTCCAATAGATCCGCTATGTATTTGGGTCCCATGTGGGTCCCAGTACTCTGCTGGTCTAATGCCGGGCATACACGGCTCGTTTTTTTTTTATCAATCGAGCCGCTGATGGCGATAATGATTATTTCCAACATGTCCGATTGCCCGCCGGATCGACTCTGCGCTCGATACTGGCAGGCAGGACAATGGAACAAAATAGATAAGAAGATAAGAAGCGCCCGCGGGGACGAGCGGGAATCGATCCGGGCAGCCGCGGGGACGCGCCGGCATCGAGCCAGCGGCTTTATTCCGGCGCATAAACTAGCCTTGTATGCCCGGCATAAGGCCCCGTTTAAGTTGGTGTACATTAGTGTGCGTTGGTATGCATTTTTTTCCATAGCAACGCATTTGGAAGAACATCTCAGTTAAAATGCGTTAAGTTTGAACAGTGCCATAGGAAAACATGGGCATTACTTTGAAAATCAGTTTTCTTCCAGTTATAACTAAGAGCAACTGATTAAGTGTAAAAAGGATTAGTAAAAATGCTACTCGCAATATAATTGGAGCTATGTGAAACCTGTCTGGCTTATAGGTACATAAACATGCTGCTTTTAGTTTTCAGCAATTATTGCCAAGACTCGAGGTACAGTGCTTCATAGCCAGTAGTCAGGCCACTGCATTATGAATTTGTTGCTAAAGCTAAGTGCACTTTTTCCCTTATCTTCTAGAACAAAGCTTTTTAAATATAGATAAAACACATTTTTGGATCACCGCTTATTGCATTTGTTTTCTTTACCTCAGGGCATTTGAAATGGACCAAAGCAGAAGATATTGACATAGAAACTCCAGGATCTATTTTAGTGAACACTAACCTGAGGGCTTTAATAAACAAGCATACATTTGCATCTTTACCTCAGCATTTTCAGCAGTACCTTCTGCTCTTACTTCCAGAAGTAGACAGACAGGTGAGTTCTTCCAGTAATTCACAACCCTCCCTTTCTCCTTAAAGGACATCCGAGATGACATGTGACAAAATGTGACATGTGATGATAGACATGTGTATATACAGTGCCAAGCACACAGATAACTGTTGTGTTCCTTTTTTTCTTTCTCTGCCTGAAAGTGTTAAAAATCAGGTATGCAAGTGACAATTTCTGTCTGGGTCGGACTAAAGTGTAGCCCTCACTGATAAGACATTGCAGCCATTAAACAGCAGCAAAATTGCTTCTGAGGGCAGGAAAGAGAGATAAAAATGGTCAATAGTTAATAGATTTTAGCTCTGGCACACTTCAATGAATGTGCCACTGAGAAGAGACCATGAAACAGTAAACCCTTAAAAAGTTAAATATAAAATAAAACTGTGAGATAATTAAAAAAGTCATTTTTAGAACAAGGAGGAAAGATAAATTATTTCATTTTCACCTCGGATGTCCTTTAAACCCTTTCTTTTTTTCCTTTTAAAATGTATTGATAAAGAATCCATTTTAAAAGGTATGTACGTGTGTCCACATGCACTATATGCTCTTCACTGTCAGCCTCCTGATTGAGTGTTTTATTGAGTAACCTCTGTGATTGAAGTCACAGGCACTTTTACAGATTCACTTGGATCAGCCGTCAGAGCAAGCACAAGGATAATGCAGGAGGTATATTGATTGTAACCATTATGTGGCATCTCAAGGCTGATTTCTTTGAATCCTGTCTAGTACATAGCATCAGGTCTGTTTAAGTATCAAAGAGAAAACATACAGATGTAAAATTGCTTGTACTGTGAACTGCATTTTCATTTGAGCGTAACATAATTGTTTCTAAGTAAGGGTTACAGAAGCAGAGAGTACACAGTAAAGAGATTGATGGAAAAATCAGTGACAGAAGAGGTAGTACTTGACTTAACATGCTCTGTGCTTCTGTTTACTCTTCTCATTTAAAGCAACAATTCAGCTTGGGCATTCGCCGTTAGTGACAGTGCAGCTCCATGGGGGAGGTAGATTTAGGTATTGCCTGATGTTAAAACATACAAAACTGAAAATTACAATCAATTGAGATGCACAAATGTAATTAAGTGGGTCAGGCAGTGCGCTAATATATTGTTATAAATCAGGTAAATGTTCAGTAATATAGCGCAACACAGTCCTGCTCTTCGTAGGAGGGATTCCCTCTCGCCAGTAATGCCACTTTTATCAGTGGGTTTGGTTCATACCACCACCACACCAAGTATTGGAAAGGGATTCACCCTTTTCTAAGACCCCCAGTTAGGTCTTAGCTGTGCCTTGGGGTTATTCCCAGGTCACCCCCGACCTTAGCGATCTGTGTCTTTGCTGTCCCCACCATTATCTGTACCATTATTCAGGGATACACTCAGCTGTTGATATTGTACCTCTAAACAGAAAACTCCTCATAGCGTAAAACCGTTTTCACTTTAAAAACTTTAAAATTTATTGCACTTACAATTTCCTCCACAAAATTCACAGCACGAGTTTAACGTGCTCTCCACCATGTCGGTGGCCTCCGGAGGGCTCTCCTAGTGTTGCGTAGCTTCCCGATACGCCTGCCGCGTGCACAGCTGCCCGTAATGCTTCCTCGTTGCCCCGCTCGTTACCACACTCCACGCCATTGTAGGGTCCCGCCCGACTAATTTTGTCACAGTCCGTGACTCATCAGGAGCTGGGGCCTTGATTGGCTAGGAGTTCTTTAACTCTATACTCCCTCCCCTTCCCTTTGCATCAGGCCAATCCTGACTCAGGATTCTCTGCGCTGCCTGTTCACCTGCTCGCAGCCCTCGCATCCCTTTAGCTGTGCTCGCCGTTCTTGCAGTATAGAACGTACAGAACGTTCAATTTAGCATAGTGGGCTATTTGCTTCTATCCATCCTTCCATTCCTATACTTATGTACAATTTGTTAATGCCTAAGATATATACTTAATAAAAATAAAATATACATTTCCTTTACCCATAATCTTTATGATGCCCAGCATGCTGGATCATATAGATCCCAGCGCAGTCCCCACTCAGGTGAGAGTCCGTTTTACATGCATCATAACAATATAAAATCTAAATCCAATTACTATTTAAGTATTTATACAGACATTAATCTCAATCATAGAGGTAAAAAGCTTCCATATTTTCCATCTATAACCTATACATAGTCCAGCCCGCTGGACAATCATTTTCCATCCTACTTGCTTATTCTAATGAGGCTTTTTGGCATATATGTCGATCATACAGGTATTATTTATTCCTTATACTTTAATCCATGTATACCTACATAATTTCCTACCCATCCCTATCCCATGAAACCCTCCCACCACCCCTCTCTCCCCTTCAGGTTTCCCCCAGGAAGCAGACAACAAGGTCAATATCTATATTAAGTCCTATAGGTCTCATCATTCCCATTATATATATATATATATATATATATATATATATATATATATATATATATATATGTGTATACACCGTGTCTCCTCCTGCAAGATTTTTCTCAACATATCTGTACCACTCCAGGCTGCGTTCATTTTCTATAATGCACAAAAAGACATAGGTTTTGGGTCACACCCGGAATGTTCCCCAACATGAGTTGGGACACTATGATTGCGTTTTCCGTTCTGGACATTTCTTGTGTGCTCCCCCATCCTCTCCTTCAACTGTCTAGTTGTTCGTCCTACATATTGGTATCCACAGGGACACCATAATATGTAGATTACATATTTATCATTGCAGGTTATAAATTGATTTATTTTAAATTTTCGTCCATTAGCAAATGAGATGACTTCCTTTGTCCAGTTGGCAATCATTACTGACTATAGCTCCCAGTGTAGAAATTGGGAGAGGATAGTCAAGAAACATTGGGGAATTTTGGGTACAGATTATGTATTAACCCGCTGAGCGGTCTGGACGAGCTCAGCTCGTCCAGTACCGCCGGAGCCTGCCGCTCAGGCCCTGCTGGGCTGATTTGGCTCAAATAAAAAGCAGCACACGCAGCCGGCACTTTGCCAGCCGCGTGTGCTGCCTGATCACCGCTGCAGTGCGGCGATCCGCCGCATGCAGCGGCGATAGAGGGTCCCCCCCAGCCGCCTGAGCCCAGCGTAGCCAGAACAAAAAGTTCCGGCCAGCGCTAAGGGCTGGATCGGAGGCGGCTGACGTCAGGACGTCGGCTGACGTCCATGACGTCACTCCACTCGTCGCCATGGCGACGAGGTAAGCAAAACACAGAAGGCCGCTCATTGCGGCCTTCCGTGTTACTTCTGGCCGCCGGAGGCGATCGGAAGAACGCCTCCGGAGCGCCCTCTAGTGGGCTTTCATGCAGCCAACTTTCAGTTGGCTGCATGAAATAGTTTTTTTTTTTTATTAAAAAAAAACCCTCCCGCAGCCTCCCTGGCGATCTTAAAGAGACTCCGTAACAAA
Source organism: Hyperolius riggenbachi (assembly GCF_040937935.1). NCBI lineage: Eukaryota > Metazoa > Chordata > Amphibia > Anura > Hyperoliidae > Hyperolius > Hyperolius riggenbachi. The sequence goes on from NC_090650.1 coordinate 332,622,645, forward strand.
AATTGCATCCTGTTTTTTATCATCCTACAAGTTCCAAAAGCTATTCTAATGTGTTCTGGCTTACTGCAGCACGTTCTACTATCACCATCTCTGTAATAAATCAACTTATCTCTCTCTTGTCAGACTTGTCAGCCTGTATCTGGAAGGCTGCCAAGTTCTTCAGTGTTGTGGTTCTGTGATGCATCTCCCCCCTCCAGGCCCCTCTCTGCACACTGCCTGTGTATTATTTAGATTAGGGCAGCTTCTCGCTTCTCTCTTATCTTTTACAAGCTGGATAAATCCTCCTCTGAGCTGGCTGGGCTTTCACATACTGAGGAATTACATACAGGCACAGCTGTCTGCACTCTGCAGGAAGAAACAGCCTGACACTTCAGTGGAAGATAGCTGCAGGGGGAAAGAAACACACAAATGATCTCTTGAGATTCAAAAGGAAGGGTGTATACAGCCTGCTTGTGTATGAATGTATTTTCTATGTGTGGACATACTATACATCAACCTACTTCCTGTTTTGGTGGCCATTTTGTTTGTTTATAAACAAACTTTTAAAAACTGTTTTTAACCACTTTTAATGCGGCGAGGAGCGGTCGAAATTGTGACAGAGGGTAATAGGAGATGTCCCCTAACACACTGGTATGTTTACTTTTGTGCGATTTTAACAATACAGATTCTCTTTAATAGAACGCCAGGCAGGTTAAGAAATGTCATACCAGACAAACCAAGGTTTGTATACAGAAAATCACCCAACTTGAAAAATCTGATGGTTCCCAGTTGTGTAGACCCCCCCAAAAAGACAAGAAAGATTACTGGGATGGCAAGAGGAGGGATTTTTTCCTTGTCGCAAGTGTAAAGCGTGTAGAGAGGGTAACCCAGTAAAAACAAAGGAAGTCATCTCATTTGCTAATGGATGACAATAAAAAAAAAAAACAATTTGTAACCTGCAATGATAAATATGTAATCTACATATTATGGTGTCCCTGTGGATACCAATATGTAGGACGAACAACTAGACAGTTGAAGGAGAGGATGGGGGAGCACACAAGAAATGGGAACGATGAGACCTAGAGGACTTAATATAGATATTGACCTTGTCTGCTTCCTGGGGAAAACCTGAAGGGGAGAGAGGGGTGGTGGGAGGGTTTCATGGGATAGGGATGAGTAGGAAATTATGTAGGTATACATGGATTCAAGTATAAGGAATAAATAATACCTGTATGATCGACATATATGCCAAAAAGCATCATTAGAATAAGCAAGTAGGATGAAAAATGATTGTCCAGCAGGCTGGACTATGTATATGTTATAGATGGAAAATATGGAAGCTTTTTAACTCTATAATTGAGATTAATGTCTGTATAAATACTTAAATCACAATTGGATTTAGGGCCTGTACACACTGAAAAACGCAGGCAAAAACGCAAGCGCATGCGTTTTTAAAATGCCTGTAGTTTTAAAAACGCATGCGCTTTTGCCTGCGTTTTTTGTGCATTTACGTTTTTCTTGTAATTGCTGATTGGCTAAATAATCCTTTGTTTTTTTTCTAGTTTACATTTCAACAGGAATCAGGAGATTGCAGAGTCTTCTGGGATACTGACTTCTGAAAAACGCAGGCAAAAACGCAAGCGCATGCGTTTTTAATGCGTTTTTCATGCGCTGCGCTTAAAAAAGCGCAGCAGGCACTGCGTTTGCGTTTTTTTAAAAACGCATCGCACCAGTGTGTACAAGTCATCACGATTTTCATTCTTTTTCAAAAGACCTTGCGTTTTTAAAAACGCATGCGTTTTTAAAAACGCAACGCAAGCGCAGCAGTGTGTACAGGCCCTTAGATTTTATATTGTTATGATGCATGTAAAACGTTCTCTCACCTGAGTGGGGACTGCGCTGGGATCTATATGATCCAGCATGCTGGGCATCATAAAGATTATGGGTAAAGGAAACGTATATTTTATTTTTATTAAGTATATATCTTAGGCATTAACAAATTGTACATAAGTATAGGAATGGAAGGATGGATAGAAGCAAATAGCCCAGTATGCTTAATTGAACGTTCTGCACGTTCTAAACTGCAAGAACGGCGAGCACGGCTAAAGGGATGCGAGGGCTGCGAGCATGTGAACGGGCAGCGCAGAGAATCCTGAGTCAGGATTGGCCTGACGCAAAGGGAAGGGGAGGGAGTATAGAGTTAAAGCACTCCTAGCCAATCAGGGCCCCAGCTCCTGAAGAGTCATGGACTGTGACGAAACTAGTCATGCGGGTCCCTACACGGTGTGGAGTGTGGTAACGAGCGTGGCAACGAGGAAGCATTACGGGCGGCTGTGCGCGCGGCAGCCGTATCGGAAAGCTACGCAACACCGGGAGAGCCCTCCGGAGGCCACCGACACGGGGGAGAGCCCGTTAAAAAAAACTCATGCTGTGAATTTTGTGGAGGAAATTGTAAGTGCACTAAATTTTAAAGTTTTTAAAGTGAAAACGGTTTTACGCTATGAGGAGTTTTCTGTTTGGAGGTACAATATCAACAGCTGAGTGTATCCCTATATAATGGTACAGATAACGGTGGGGACAGCAAAGACACAGATCGCTAAGGTCGGGGTGACCTGGGAATAACCCCAAGGCGCAGCTAAGACCTAACTGGGGGTCTCAGAAAAGGGGGAGTCCCTTTCCAATACTTGGTGTGGTGGTGATGATGTGAACCAAGCCCTAGGATTAATATAGAAGATCTCACTGATAAAAATGGTATTACTGGCGAGAGGGAATCCCTCCTACGAAGAGCAGGACTGTGTTGCGCTATATTACTGAACAGATACAAAACTGAAAAGCTGGCTAGATTTATATGATCATGGCTGCTGTGGTTAAGTCTATTTTAGCCAGGCATTTATTGTTTTCACCTGGTGGTGACAAGACTTGTGCTCAACCCATAATGCTGTTTTTTTTTTGTTTTTTTTTATTCACATGGTGATTCCCAGACTTTGTTACAGAACGTTATGCTTACTGGCTGCAGTAATCACCAAATAATAGCTGCTTTTTATGCATGTTTTGTATTAGGGAAAATGTTCATAAAGCATCCCTACAAGCTTAAAATGGACCTGAACTCTTGCACAGGATAGTAGGAAAACAGAGAAATGCATCCTGTATGTATTTAGAGAGTTTAGCCTGTCTAAGTCCCCCTCATCTGTGACTAAACACAAGTTGTAATGTGATGCCTCAGCTGTGTAAGCAGCCTGCCATGGCAGAGAGCTAATTACTAAACACAGTATGTTAACAATATGTCTGCTTCCATGAAAGCAGGAAGTAGAAACACTGCAGATTTACTGCAGGATTTTTTATCAGGTGTAACAAAGAAATGTTTTTCTTTAAAGGTAATTATGCTGTTGCGTATCTTTTAGAGCATAGGAAGTTCTGCGTTCAGGTCTGCTTCAAATAAGTAATTCTTAATTAATAAACTAGTAGCCTTGTTAATCATGTACAGGTTGGGTATCCTGGGTGAGGTGGTGGCCAGTAAACATGGGGCTCCGCCCCTATCCTACCATTACCAATCCACAATCAACATTGGAGGGAGGGGTTTTCTTTTTCTTACAAAGAATTCACCTGGGTGCACCTTGATGAAAATTATATTGCTTTACCTATTTAGGAATACAAATGCCCTTAAGGGTCTCAGACATATTTAAGCTAAATTTTGAAACACTCCTGATGTGGTACCCAACGCACATTGGATGATTGTATTGGAAAATTCCTTTTATGGTTTGGCTGCATAGCATGTACAAAAATGACAATACTCCCACACATTCTCTACCACTTTGCCACTCTGCCGATATTCATACCTAAACAATGATTTGAAAAGCTACAAGGGTCAATTACTAAAGTTATCTGGGAGTAGAAACTAGTACAAATCAAGAAAGACAAATTGACTTCCTGCCATTTGGAGATCTTACCAAGCTGTTATTATCGGCAGAGTAGTGGACTGGCACTGTAATGGACAGTCCAAGGATTGGGTGGGTCTGGAGAGGTAGTTCTGTGGAGTGGATGTAGCATAGCTTCCATGGGATCGTGAGTTAGAACTGACACAGTCCGAGTTGATAGATTTACTGTCACACCCTTTGATCTGGGCCACAAACCTGGACTTTCAAATATGTAAAGAAACAAAGCTCTCCTCCACATTGGCCTTTTGACTTTGAGGTGTCATAAAAGATTCTCACTTGGCAATGCTTGCCATTACAGATCATTCTCTGAACTTTAGGTTCTACAGGGATTTCCTGTAGGGAGCTCACAGACTTCAAAAACCTGGTGTGGCAGACCTCTTCTCAGCAGAATTTAGTATCCAGGTTGTACAAACTACTGCTGGACTTGGTCCAGAAACCAGCTCTCTTGTTTAGATACATGGGAAAGTTACCTACTTAAAATAATTGATGAGGAAGATTGGGAAAAGGTCTGTATAATGATACATAAAAGTTCTCTGGGTGTTCTGACTCAAGAGATGCATTTTAAATTTGTATTGCACTGGTGCAGGACCCCTGCCCTACTACATAGATTTTTCCCTTCTGTATCTGATTTTTGTTGGAGGAGCGGGGCAGAGCTGGGTGTTTTGCTTCATATCTGGTGGCACTGTTCAGTAATAATACCCTACTAGTACGAAGTCCAAGGATTGAGTAAAGAAACCACAAGTGAAGAGCTAGAGTGGAAGCCAGAGGTCTTTTGCATCTAAACAATAGTAGTCTTCGATCATACAATACGTTCCTGGTCAAAGATCTGCTAAATGCATCGAAGGCTTGCATCCCACTGGAGTAAAAGTCTCCGGACACCCCGCCCTTGAGCTTATGGTTTCACCCTTGAGCTTATAGGATACCAGAGGTCAAACGTTTTGGAGAAACAGGAGGAGCAGGCATATACTATCACCTGTCCTGATGCCCATCCCACCCTCTGGTCTCTTCTCTGCCCCCTGTAGCTCACCTAACAGCTCCCCCCCCCCCCCACACTCGGGATCCACTTCTGGTCGGCCGGGAGCACACTGCGTGTGCTGTAGGAAACCAAGCAGGAAGTGACACGCGCTTGCCGTCACTTCCTGCTTCGGATATGTGGAAGTGCACGAAAGCGTATTGTTAAAAATGTTTACAAAACCACGTGTCACAATAGACTAACATGACTTCCAGGTCGACGCAGATTGCCACAACTCGATGCAGTGCCACAGCGTTAACGTAGTTTTTGACCTGCGTCGGGGATGCAGCAAAAATGTCACTTGCTTTGCGCCATACTGCGGAAATATGAAAGTCTCCATAGACTTTCATTGCCTGGCGGTGGGGTGCGGTAAAAATACCGCACTGCCTTGGTGTGAAATGGCCCTGATCTGCAAGCCAGTTTATTAATATTTTTGCGAATTTGGCACCTTTTTAAAAAATGAAGAATTTTTGCTTTTAAAAGACAAAGCTACGAGCCTGTCGAACGCAGACCTTGTGCAGTTCTGCTTTTGTAGACTTTCTGTTGCCAAGTCACTGGCACTGCCATCCTATAGAGAGTGTAGACAGCATTATAGCTATGTGTCCACAAGGTGTCATTCAATCCACAAGAACGCCACACCGAACTGCATTTAGTGTGTAAATTGCTGGTGTTGACAAGCTAAGTAAGCATCAGAAAAAGAAAAGGGATTTAAAAAGTAAGTAATAGCAGAAATGTAGGAAAAAAAATAATGCATTGAGATTGTATTGAGAAGTTTATTGACTTTTTTGTCAATTTGAGTAATTTGGCATCTTCTCTCCTTCGATAGTGGCGTAGTAACGTTCCTGCGGAGCTAAAAGCTATTATAGTTTAACTCTTCTGCTGCACGGTAGGAATGTAGAGCGCCTGGCTTAGCCGGCAGCCAGGCTCTGCTTTTCATGCATGTTTCTTCCAGGAGTGCACGCGTGTGCTTCTTATAACATGCACCCATGGGTGGAGAGTGCTGCCTATCTACCACCTAGACCAGGCACCATACATTGCTGGCGGATGACAGGAGAGGTAAAGTATTATCACATTTAACAATACAGTGTGGGTGGCCTGGTACCTACTAATCTATCCGCAAAGGGTAAAACATCACTTTAAAAGTAATTTCACATCAAGTTTTGTTATTGCAACAAAAAAAGTATGTGTCTGGATCTGTTTCTGACTGGCTAGCCTGGTCAGTAGTGTCTTGTGTTGAGGGGAGTGTTTTTAGGAGGTTTATAATATTTTCTCTGATCTGTATATTAAATCAAGTTCGGTTACGTTATATTTGGTGGTGCAGCATTGGTTTGGGAAATGCTTTTTTTTGGACCTTGTTGTAGGGTAAATTACTTGTTTCTCTAGCATTTGCAGCTGGAGTGGTGAAGCCTAGGATTTGTGGTTTGTAATATCTAAATAGTACAGACCTAGTTTATGTAGGTTTTTTTTATTATTGGTCATTTTATAAATACATATATTTAATGGCTAGTGAAAGAGTTTTTCAGTTATAAGTTTTCTTCCATTCACCTTCCAGATGGGAAGTGATGGGGCTTTACGTCTTAGCAATTCCGCTCTGAATAATGAATTCTTTGCATATGCTGCCCAAGGCTGGAAGCAGAGACTGTCAGAAGGTAAGATGACATCTTTTTCATTCAGTTAACATTGCTACCGGTATGTAATTCACACTCTCAGACTCGCAGCCATACGAGATAATATGGGAGATACAGTATGAGCCGTTGGTTTAAGTAAGTGTTTCTTGATGCCTGGTGTGTTCTGTAATGCTCAGACAATGTGCAGATATTGGCATGTTGTATGAATACAATGCTTTTACAGATATGGAAAAATATTAATACTGAGTTTAGATTTTCATCCGTACTAGCTTTTCCTCTTAGTAACTAAATATATTGATCTGTTTAAAAGGACTCTGAGCATAGGTATAAATTGAAAATCTGGACTTACCTGTGGCTTCCTCCAGCCTCCCGTAGACTGTGAGGTTCCAGGCATCCTCCTGGCCCCCTCCTCAGTCCCACTTGCAGCTTCAGTAATCCGGTGACTTCGGCTAAAGTTGCGCATGCGTGGGACGTACACACACCCGGTGCATCATCATGCCGTAAGCGCCCCGCTCATGCGCAACTTCGCCTGAAGTTGCCGGATTACTGGAGCCGCCAGCTGGAACACGGAAGGGGCCAAGAGGATGTCGCGGGACCTCGTGGGCTACGGGAGACTGGAGGAAGCCCCAGGTAAGTCCAGATGTTCAATTTATGCTTCTACTCAGAGTCCCTTTAACGTAGAAGTTGTTGTTGTTATATTCAGTGTGTATATAGTGCCAACATCTTCCGCAGCTCTGTACAGAGTTTATAGTCTCCTCACTTAAAGGAATACTGTAGGGGGGTCGGGGGAAAATGAGTTGAAGTTACCCGGGGTTTCTAATGGTCCCCCGCAGACATCCTGTGCCAGCGCAGCCACTCACCAATGCTCCGGCCCCACCTCCGGTTCACTTCTGGAATTTCAGACTTTAAAGTCTGAAAACCACTGCGCCTGCGTTGGCGTGTCCTCGCTCCTGCTGATGTCACCAGGAGCGTACTGCGCAGGCACAGACCATACTGGGACTGCGCAGTACACTCCTGGCGACGTCAGCAGGAGCGAGGACATGGCAACGCAGGCGCAGTGGTTTTCAGACTTTAAAATCTGACATTCCAGAAGTGAACCGGAGGTGGGGCCGGAGCATCTGTAAGTGGCTGCGCTGGCACAGGATGTCTGCGGGTGACCATTAGAAGCCCCGTGTAACTTCAACTCATTTTCCCCCGACCCCCCTCCAGTATTCCTTTAACTGTGCCTCAGAGGGGCTCACAGTCTAATCCCTATAGTCCAATGCCCATCATACCCCATTTTTCAATGCTTGCATGTTTACCTGTTTTGTTTTTTGTTTGATACGGTTTATTTTATTATTTGTGTTAAAAAAATTCACAAATGCTTTACAGAAGTTGCAGCTATGTTACAGAGTTTGCAAAGGCTACTTCTGAGTTATATTAAACACAGTATATCAGTGTGCAAGATTACCGCATGATTAAAAAATATATATGATTTTTAGTACAAAACGTTACTCAGTATTGGAGAATAGCATCAGTTGCAAGGACTTGATCATTTGGAACAAGCCCTTTCTTGGGATATTGAATGTGTAAGATGCAAGAATCAAAGTCACATAATAATTGTGTTCTACCTGACCGTAGTTTTTGTATGAATGGTTCTAATGTTTAATTGTTCATGTCTACAGAAACCAAGAGTACAAGTCACAAACACTGCACCACTTTGTTAATCCGATACAATAAAGTTATGACCAACATTGTCTCATTGCCACCATTTTGTACGAAACTGACACTGCAACCAACAAAGTACTGCAGTGTGTGTGAGAACCATATTTTAGCCATTTGTTTACTTCTGCACAATGAAGTATGGAGTCAGTAATTTCTGTAGAGTGGAAACTTATTGGATCAAGATCAGCAACTCTATGAACACCTTCCCCCTGATATCAGTTGTTGCTCGGTGTTGATTCAGAACCAGGACAACCTGTATATCACAGGAAGATGGGATGAAGGCTGCAGTAATCTCCTTCTCCTGGGCAAAGTGCAGAGTGCATAATACCTGCTGCTTATTCTATAGTAAAATACAACATCAAACTTCCAATGGGGTGGGAAAGGAACCATAAATTAAAAGAAGCGCACAGTCCTTATTTAAAGGGACTCCGAGCAGTGCAGAAACTATGGAAAGATGCATATCATTTTAAAGCTCTCTTTCTCCTCTTTCCAATGATATATAAACCGCCGCCCTACGCCTTTTAGTTTTCGATATTTTCGCGATTGAAATTGCCGCGGCCGTGATTTCAATCACGAAAATAGAGAAAACTAAAAGGCGTAGGGTGACGATTTAGGTGTCACCAGAAAGAGGAGAAAGAGAGCTTTAAAATGATATCCATCTTTCCATAGTTACTTGTATTACACAGGACGACTTTTTCCTAAAGTCAGCAGCTCCATTCTGCTGAATGGAGCTGCTGACACTGGGGAAAGTGTCATCCTGTGTAATACAAGTAACTATGGAAAGATGGATATCATTTTAACACGCAGAGACCCAGTGTTGTAATATTACAACATCACATTTAAGGCTAAAAAAAAACAACCTCCCCCATTCTCTTCTTTTTAAAACCTCATGTACATTACTAATAGGACCTATTGTTCAGTTCTGCAACACTATTGGATGATTGAATGTATAAATAGGTCTGTTTATTTGGCCATGAAGTCATACAACTCTGTTGCCTGCTTTGGAGTATATCATCTTGTTGTTTTGGACAGGATACATCAAGACTCAAGTAAATAAAAAGTTTGAAATATTTTTTTCTGTGATAATTAACATGTGTAGAGCATGCAGATTTTGTAACATCATCAAATATACTGATATTGAGAGATTTGGAGATGGTTATTTCTATGTTGTAATTTTACAACAGTGGGTCATAGTGGTAGCAAGATTTTGTCTGCATAGTAAACTTGAGAAGGTGACAGTTTTCTTTGAGGCAAGGATGAAGGGGTTTGCATGACTAATTGAATAATTTGTCTACCTGATAAGAGTTGTGGAATGGAAAGTGTGAAGTTGAAACATGAAACATGGACTAATGCTGGAAATACACGGGTCGATCTGGCGGCCGATTAGCCGCCGGATCGACTCCCACTGCGTCCCCGCTTGTCCGCGCGTGCACCCGGATCGATTCCCACTCGTCCCCGCAGGCGCTTCTTATCTCCCGCTCGATTCGCCGTTATTGTCCGGCCGCGGGTATCGAGCACGGAATCGATCCCCGCGGTGATCGGACACGTCGGATATTATCAATCGAGCCATCAGCGGCTCGATTGATAAGGGGGCATCGAGCCGTGTATGCCCAGCATTAGGGCTGGTGCACACTGAGCGGGTTTTCTCGCGTTTTTTTTTTACAGCCGCTTGCGGCTGTGGAAACGCGTGGGTAATGTATTTCAATGGGGTGGATCACAGAGCGGGAGGCATTTTGCAGAAACGCATACTCCCGGGGGGTGAGGAATTTTTTGGATTGCGGAGGCGTTGCTGCCTCCAATGTAAAGAATAGGAAACACGCAAACCGCTCTGAAAAACGCCAGTTCAGAGCAGTTTTGCAGGTGTTTTTGTTACAGAAGCTGTTCAGTAACAGCTTTAATGTAACAATATATGAAATCTACTACACCAAAACCGCTACCCAAAAACGCAAAACACTAGGTGAAACGCTTCCTAAAAATGAGAAAAAGTGTTTCAAAAACCGCTAGCGTTTAGCGGATCGGTTTTTGGTGTGCACCAGGCCTTAATATCAAACCTGGCTGTTCCTGCCTGACAGGAAAGTCATTGGAACTTCCACAAATGCCTATCTCCTGCAGCCCTCAGACCTGCCAATACATATGGTAATTGATGACATTTTTCATTGTTTGATGCATCCACTGTAAACAGGCACCCAATTTGTACATCACAGGGTCCTGCTTGCAGACTTCCTAACCTTTTTTTGTGCCCTGTTGTATCAACTGTTATCCCCTGTTACCACCTGTTCTTTAACAGCTAATTTAATTAGAGTTTTTGTATACCTGTGGTTAGGTGCTGGCAATTAGCTAATTTGTTTAATTTATGTATGTCTCTACCTACTGTATAGAGCCTTTAGAGTAAATTCATGGGCCAAAAGGCCATTACCCCATAACAGCTTCCTGGTCAGCACACTATTAAACTGTAATATTGCCCACTTGAGCCATAGATAAACATGGACATTACCTTGCACATTCAGTTGTAACTGACAGCAGCTGATATATAACTGATATATAACTGACAGCAACTGGTATATTTCAGTCCTGACAATCTTGTTAGAACTGGAAGGGATCACTATAAGAAGAAACCGGTGAGCTTCTGAGAGGAAAGGTAAGGATGTAATATTCATTTGCAGCTACGTCATGTGCTTATTTTAAATAATTGTACTCAGTACAGGTTCCTGTTAAATACACTGACAGCAGAAACATAAATAACGACAGGGCAGTGCAGGCGATACTGCACTTGGAATTTACCGCCCTGACATGCCCCCTTTCTGCTTCTTGAATACTAGTTTCGGAAAATTTACCGCACAATTACCGCACGCACGATATTGACATGCGATGTCATTCATGAATACTAACTTCCGCTACATGCTTGCGCTAAATTACCGAACGCTGGATAGAGCATTCGGAAAGTGTTCGGTAACACTTGATGAATCGAGGCCATAGTCTGGATCCAGTGTTTTTTTTTATATGATACTAATTTTTTGTATTAAATTGATAATAAAAATTTATTTTTTCTTTATTATAGTGTTGTTATTGTGCATATACATGAACTTATGTGGGTCTTTATAAACTGTAAAGTAAAAAATAACTTTTAATTGTTCCTTACATGTGTTCAGAGTGCGAGTGATACTATTGAACTTCTGCTACTCTACAAGCCCAGCGTTGCAATTTTACAACATCCTCCCAAAAAGTTACTAAAATGTCAAAATAAAAAAAAAAACACTGATTTAGGCATCACAAGCCTCCTATAACAACATGTGAAAGGTTGAAACATTTTTTTGAAGTTTTTTTCTATATTTGGGTCTCTGGGGGTTAAAGCTCTCTTTCTCCTCTTTCTCGTGACACCTAAATCGTCACCCTACGCCTTTTAGTTTTCTCTATTTTCGTGATTGAAATCACGGCCGCGGCAATTTCAATCGCGAAAATATCGAAAACTAAAAGGCGTAGGGTGGCGGTTTATATATCATTGGAAAGAGGAGAAAGAGAGCTTTAAAATTATATGCATCGTTCCATAGTTTCTGCACTGCTCGGAGTCCTTTTAAAGAGAGTCTGAAGCCTCATAAAATGTCATTTTTTATTGAACAATTCCCTTCTACACTATCACCCTCGCTAAAACGCTGCATTCCTACAGGAGATTGCTGTATCTAAACCCCCCAAATCCCCGGGGCAATATTGGGGGAGCAATTCTTGTGGGAGAGCTGGCAGGCACTTGTGAAACGCTGTAAATTACTGGCATATGTCTCTGTACACCCAGCAACACTGTGCTCAAGACGACAGGCAAAGTCCATGCAAAGTATCCGAGAGGCAAGAAATGTCTGGCACTATAGTTTATTTGTGCAACATTAGTGGAAAAAAACATGTGGCAAGATGCAGTTGATGCAACAAAACGTGCAGATAAACGAACTGGCATAGTATCAAAAATGTGGCATTACAAAAATGTTTGCTGTACCTGGGTGTGGGGGAGGTTGCAGGTTTGCCAATTGGTGCACGGCCCTACGACCGCTTCGCAGGGCAAACGCCAAGCCCCATCTGAGGTGTGCACATTATAGCGGTAAGCTCTGCCTCCCAAGGCAGCAAAATCCACGATTTTCAATGTCGTGGATTTTTGCCGCAGTATTTGGGGTGGTTTAAATACAGCGATCTGCCACGGGGAAGTGGTGTTTTAGCTGGGGTGATAGTGTAGAAGGGAATTGTTAAATTAAAAGTGACATTTTATGAGGCTTCAGAGTCTTTATTTAAAGATTAACTGTCGCAAAAATCTTAAAATTTAATACGCTTACAAAGAAGTACATTTCTTCCTGAGTAAAATGAGCCATAAATTACTACTCTCCTATGTTGCTATTTACAGTTAGTAGTAGAAATCTGATATTACCGACAGGTTTTGGGCTAGTCCATCTCTCCATTGGGGATTCTCAGCATGGCCTTTATTCTTTATAATTACACTCCCTGAAAAAGATTTGTACAAAGATGCTGACCAGCCTCCCTGTTCACCGTACACTTTTTTTTTGGCAGTTGGACGAAGCAACTGCCATTCATTAAGTGCATTTTGAAAATAAACCAAATCCCTTTGAACCCCCCATGAGGAGATGGGCTAGTCCAAAACCTGTCGGTTCTGTCAGATTTTTACTACCTACTGTAAGTGACAGCAATGTAGGAGAAAAGTAATTTATGGCTCATTTTACTCTGGAAGAAACATAATTCTTAATTGTATATGTTTACATATATTTTAAGTTTTAAGATTTTCTCCGTTAAAGAGAATTTGAAGTGAAAAAATAAAAAACAAAAAAAAACATACCTAAGATTAGAGAAGGCTCTGGGTCCTAATGAGCATTCCCATTCCCTTCACAGTCCCTGCGTTTTTTTTAGTGCTGGCTCCCGCATTCAGTTCTTCCGCCACGGGAGGCTTCAGGGGTCTTCAGACTGCTCCGTACTGTGCATGCGCAAGAGCGTGTGCTTGCAGCTTGCATGTGCACATTATGTAGTGGACCGTCTTCGGGAGAAACAAGGCTCCTGAAGACTTTTGAAGCCTCGGGCAGTGGCAGAGAGCAGTATCCCACCTATCGGTCGTAGACTGCTAACGTGGGAGCCAGCACTGGAACGTGGGAACCAGGAGAGGAAGGGTAAGGCTCTATAGAGGACCCAGAGCCTCCCCTCTCCTTAGGTAAGTATCGTTTTTTTGTTTTGTTTTTTCACTTCAGACTGTCTTTAAAGGGATACTGTAGGGGGGTCGGGGGAAAATGAGTTGAACTTACCCGGGGCTTCTAATGGTCCCCCGCAGACATCATGTGCCCGCGCAGCCACTCACCGATGCTCCGGTCCCACCTCCGGTTCACCTCTGGAATTTCAGACTTTAAAGTCTGAAAACTACTGCGCCTGCGTTGCCGTGTCCTCGCTCCCGCTGACGTCACCAGAAGTGTATAACACAAGCCCAGTATGGTCTGGGCCTGCGCAGTACGCTCCTGGTGACATAAAGGGAAGCGAGGACACAGCAACACAGGCGCAGTGGTTTTCTGACTTTAAAGTCTGAAATTCCAGAAGTGAACCTGGGGCGGGACCGGAGCATCAGTGAGTGGCTGCGCGGGCACAGGATGTCTGTGGGGGACCATTAGAAGCCCCGGGTAAGTTCAACTCATTTTCCCCCCACCCCCCTACAGTATTCCTTTAAGGCTTTTTATCATATTGGATAGGGAAAAGAAAGTATACAGAAAAATTGTTTTTGGGTTTCGTCATCTTTTTCATTTTTATTTTGTTTTGGTTTTTTAGGAGAATTTACCCCAGAAATGCAAATGCGAATCAGACAAGAAATTGAAAAAGAAAAGAAAACTGAAGTTTGGAAAGAAAAATTCTTTGAAAGATTTTATGGGGAAAAGTAAGTAAACGCCTTTCTTATTTTAAAATATGGCAGGACATTTATCAGAAAGAAAGCTTTAATTTGTTTTCTTCTGTTTTTGTTTTTGTTTTATCAATTTTATGATTCTTAACCACTTGCCGACGGCTACACGCCGGTAGGCGTGGCCGCGGCGGCAGCCCCAGGACCGCCTAACGCCAATTAGCGGAAAGTCCTGGGGCTTGCATTTGCAGGGCATCTCCTGCTTGGTGGGCGGAGCTCCGCCTTCAGTCTCCGAGCGGCGATTGCCGCTCTGGAGACTGTAACGGTGAAACCGCCGCTTAATTGTATTGTACAGCGCTGCGATCTGCAGCAGCGCTGTACTGGGGACAGCCGTGTGACACGGCCGTCCCCCTGGAGGACGAGAGAGCGATCGGCTCTCATAGGCTGAAGCCTATGACAGCCGATCGCCGTTATTGGCTGCCTGGGGGGTGGGAGGGATGGAGGGAATAAAATATTTAAAAAAATACACATTTAATAAAAAAAAATAACATAAATATTTATATTTAAAAAAAAAAACAATGCAGGGGCGATCAGACCCCACCAATAGAGAGCTCTGTTGGTGGGGACAAAAGGGGGGGGGGATCATTTGTGTGCTGTGTTGTGCGGTCCTGCAGCTTGGCCTTAAAGCTGCAGTGGCCAATTTTAAACAAACTGACCTGGTCACTAGGGGGTTTAAGCCCACGGTCCTCAAGAGGTTAAAGGAGTGAAAATTTTAAAACACATGCATACACATACTTAAAAGAGGTACATTTCTTTCTGAGTATAGTGCACTATAGTTTACTTTTCACCTATGGTAATGTGGCTTACAATAGGCAGTTACAATCTGACTAGCTTTGGACTAGTTCATTTCCTCATGGAGGATTCTCAGTATTTCCTTTATTTTCTTTAAAAGCATTCCCTGAATAGGCTCTGTAGAAAGATGCCAGCCAGCCTCCTTATTCTCTGATCACTTTTCTGGCAATTAGACTGAGCAACTACCGTTCAGTAAATGCTTTTTGAAAATAAAGAAAACCTTGAGAATCCCCAGTGTCGAGACTGGATTGTCTAAGTGAAAATGTCATTGGAAAAAAATAAATGTATAGTGCATTTTACTTTGGCGGGAAACGTACATTTTTCATGTATAAATATACACATGTATTGTAATTTGTTTCTTGATCATGGCCCTTTCACCCTGCCATACACTTTTATCTGGTAAATGATTAATACTGTAGAATCTTGTTGTAGTAAACTCTGATATAGTAAACCTCTGGCTATAGTAAACTCAGTCCCCAGGTTCCCGAGAATGAGACGGTATGGGTATACAATGTATGCCGAATCTTAAAATAGTCAACTTCTGATATAACAACAACTTGCACAAGTCCCTTGGAGTTTGTTTGTTTTTTAGGGATTCTACTGTAACAATCATTTACATAAATACTACCATGGATATGCATATCAGCAGAAATTTGATGCAGTGGCGATCTGACTTCTTCTGTAGCTAGCTTTGTACTGCTCAGTGCAGTAGTGATATTTTTTTTCCAGCTTTGTTAGTATACTCCAGTTCAGAGGAGTCAGAACACTGGATCGGCATGGATTAGAAGGGCAAGGTTCAGTTTACAGGATGAAGCCAAACTTCCTGTGTGGCAGTTGGGTCACATGGAGAACAGTCACCGCATGCTTCCTTTTCATGTTCATAATTATGACAGTACATTTAAGGTGGTTGAGTAGAGTTTTTAACTTTTATCGGCATGTTTTATTAATCAAAACAAATTATACTGCAGGTTTACTTTAAAGAGGAAGTGCAGTGAAAATAATGTAATGAAAAAAAGTGCCTAATTTTTACAATCATTATTTATAAATTATTTAGTCAGTGTTTGCCAATTGTAAAATCTTTCCTCTCCCTGATTTACATTCTGAAATTTATCACATTGTCGTCATTTTTACTGTTGGCAGGGGATCTCTGTGGAAGGAGATGCTGCTTTTTTGGCAGTTAGAAACAGGTGTTATTTCCCACAGTGTGAAGTCAGTACCCTGATGCTGACATCACACTGTGGAAAGGTTTTCAACACAATATCAGCCATGCAGAGCCCCCTGATGATCTGTTTGAGAAAAGGTGAAGGTTTCTCATGGGAAAGAGGGTATTAGCTACTGATTGGGATGAAGTCCAATCCTTGGTTACAGTTCCTCTTTAAAGGGAATGTCCGAGGAAAATACAAAAAAAAAATTACTTACCTGGGGCTTCCTCCAACCCCTGGCAGCCATCATGTGTCCTCGCCGCAGCTCCGCTCCCAGACGGTGGCCCGGGATCCCCTCCGTTGCGGATGCCGACCTCACCAGGTCGGCATCTACTGCACCTGCGATATCGCTGAACTGGTCTGGAGTGTTCTGTGCAGACGCAGTAGTTCTGCACCTGCACAGAGCACTCCAGACCATGTGAGCGAGATCATGAACGGCACTCGCGCAGGCTGGCATGTGTAACGAAGGGGACCCCGGCTGGAAGTGGAGATGCGGCAAGAGACATATCGGCTGCCAAGAGCTGAAGGAAGCCCCGGGTAAGTAGATTTTTTTTTTTTTAAACCCGCATCTGTCCTTTAAGTAACATCCATAACTGAATTTGGCCATTTTTAGTACATGGAATGCTGCATTAAAGCAAACCTGAAGTGAAAATAAACGTATGAGAAAATAAATTGTATGTGTAGTACCAGTGGTAAATAAAACATCAGTAACACAAATTAGTCTCATATTTTTATTTTCCATTTATTGGCTTCATTTTTAAGATTGCATCAGACTGTCACAGCCACTGTTAAGAAATCCAATTCTGCCTTGCTAAACTGGAAAAGAAAGAGAAGTAATGACCATTTGAACTTTCCTGCACTAAACCTTATTATCACTTATTGGGCTTGATTCACAAAAGCGTGATAACTGATAGCACGGCCGTGCTATGCAGTTACCACGTGATGTGACGCGCGTAAACCCTTTACGCGCGTCACATCACATGGTAACTGCATATCACGGCCGTGCTATCAGTTATCACGCTTTTGTGAATCAAGCCCATTGTCTCCACTGTTTTGGCTTCTGCTTATTTTCAGGGATGAGCTGAATTTTTACCAACTGTTGACAAGCTCATTTGCATGGATAACACAATTTTTTAAACTCTTGCTATACTGGAAAACAGAAAGGGCCATCAGGCTATTTCTTATTAGAACTAGTACTCTATGTACTTGTGTTTATCGCCTCATGTCAAATTTCACTCCAGGTATGCTTTAAAGGGATTCAGGATTAGAACACATAGATTAATATGCTTTTTTGTTATTTATTTTTTAGATCTGGAATGTCCAAAGAGGAATCTTTACAACTCACATCTCTGCAAAACAGCAGTGAAGATGAAAGTAGTTCACTAGAAACATCTCTGAACCTACCTGGCCCATCTACTCAGTTTGATATCAGCACTCCTAATAGTAATGATACTTCAGTTGTATTGGAAACTGAAGTTGTTGAAGAAACTGTGTGCAACATGGAGCAGGTTCCATCCAAGGATATTCTGGTTGAAGGAGACCTAGAGGAAATATTGTTATCTGAAGAATCTGTAATTCATGAGGAGATAGCTGAGGAAGTGGAGACCAGTATCTGTGAGTGCCATGAAGATGCTGAAAAAGTTGAGATTGAGCTTTCAGAAGAAGTTGAAAATCCAGACTCAAAAGCAGAAAACAAAGAGCCTGATGAGAATGGGGAGTCTTGTGGTGTTATGGAACATGAACTGGTACCTATTTTAGAAACTGAGGAAGAAGTTAAACCTGATAATCAGGAAGGTGGTCCACCAGAAGCTGGAACAGATCTGCCTGAATCCAGATCTCGAACTCCTTCTGTATCTTCGCACAGTTCCTCTGTGGAACCAACTGAACAGGATGTCTCAACAGCTGAGGATTTAAATGCGGTAGAAGATAATGGTGTTTCCACTAGTACTACTGATTCTGCTTGTGCTGTGGAGGCTCCTGCTGTTGAGATGGAGTTGATCAGTGAGCCAGAGGAACAGCTTTCTGAAGCTGCTTGCATTTCTGAAACCTCATTTTCTTCACAAAGTCCTGAAGAAGCTTGTGTTAGTATTGCTTCTCCTGGTGGTGACACACAGTCTGCTTCAGAGGAACCTTACACGCCTGCCTCTGCTGAAGGTGCTTTTCTTTCTGAGGTTTCAAGTTTTGAAAATGCTGAGTCAGAAAGTCTTCAAAAGCCCTCAGCAGAAAGTCCTCCAACCTCTGTGGCTTCAGATGTTTCACCGGTTTCCACCTCTCCAGTACTATCTGAAGCATCTCCTCCCTCAAATAATCCGCTAACACCTGAACCATCTCCATCGTCAAACTTGCCATTAACCTCGGAAGCCTCTCCCATGTCAGATGTTCCTTTAATATCGGAGACATCTTCAGTTTCATCCATAGCACTGACCTCTGAGACTGGACATGGAGCAAATTTGCCTGCAGCTTCAGATGCTTCTTCTGTATATAGCCCTCCACCAAATGAGCAACTCATGCTTCAGCAAGGAGGTTCCCCTACATCATCTGATGAATCAAGGTCACCTTCAAAAGATGAAACGGATGCCTATTCTGAAGCATCACAAACTGACACTATTGGTACAGAGAATGAAAGGCTTGAAAACCTGAAATACAATTCGGCAACTCCAAATTCTGACACTTCGCTTTCAGAGGATAATCTTAATCAAAAACATTATCAGAGTGAGGTAGATCATGAGAAACAAAATATCTCATCTGTAGCTGAACTGTCACCACCCGATACCATAACTATTAAAAACAATTCAAGTCATTATCGAATTGTTGACAAAAAATATTTATCTCCAACTCAAGAAGATTTTGACGGAATCCATTGTAGGAATGAGTCCACTCATACAAAATCTCATGATAAACCATATGCTGCCTCAGTAGAAGTGTCTGGATATTATGAGTCCACAAGAAGTAAATCCCATAAACAGCAAGCAGGATCCCAAGGGCGAGTAGACAGCTCTCACTGCAAGTTATATGAGCACAGTAAACAGTCAGACACAGTTAGTCGTGAGCCTGAAATTTCCAAAAGAAAAACGGCCGAGTTGCATACCTTTGGGAACTATAAAGAGAAACGACCAAGAATAGATGACGACCACTCAGCTAGATCGTCAAACTCCAGCCAAGCTGACAGGGATCATCCACCTAGAGAAGAACCACGGGTTCCTCCTCTCAAGGTAAAATACCGGATTGTGCTCAGTTTGTGTTTAACACAATGTTCTGACTTCAGGTTGTACATGTCATGTGAAACCTCATCCAAGTATTATACTTCTGTTGTTCGAGATGATCATTTCAGGTCACAAACTGATGTCGTCTGTTAAGACGCCTATTTGTTCCTGCACCTGCCCATGCTGAGATGAACAATTATTATCCAGGCTGGACTTTTGGGACATTTGCCACTTTGCTTTTTTGCAGCAAGGAGTTTTCCGGCTTCTCTTTTCCTTGGAAGACATATGGAAGCTGTCATATTTATTTCCTTTTAAACAATACCAGTTGCCTGGAAGGCCTACTGATCTTTCTGGTCAGTAGTAGGGTCAAATCACAAACCTGAAAGAAACATGCAGCTAATCTTATCAGATTTTGGCATATACATCTTAAATGCATGTTAGTTCAGCGTCTACTGCTTAAAGTATTGGAGGCAGAGGATCAGCAGGACTGCTAGGCAATGTACATTATTTAAAAAGAAATAAACATGTCAGCCTCCACATTCCTCTCACCTCAGGTTCCTTTTAATTTCCTTTAAACTGCAAACCTTTGTGGCAGATTATCTGAGCTTATCATTTTTGAATTGCACATCACCAGACCTTTACTGACATTACTAAATTAACTGGGCGTGCTGTGCTCTGAGGAAATGCCCACCCTGAAAAAAGTCTGCCTGATTTTTCTTTGAAATAACGTATTATATATTGTTTTGGGGGCTTAGTGCCCTTACTGTGTTTCCTCAAAGTGCAATGCCTGCCTCCTTTTGGACAGGAAACGTGCTTCTACTCACACTTAGTGTATCAGTAGATGTCCATGCACGCTTAAAAATGTTTTACATTGTTCCACGTTATCTTTTTAGGAAGCTAAATTACAAAATTCCCTCAAGTCACCATTATATCTCCTTTCCTGCCTCTGCTAGGCTGATAAGTGCTCGTACACAGCAGGAAATGTTATTGTCTGAACTTATTTGGGGTGCTTCTCCTGATGTCCACAGACTGATTGTTAGTGACCCACGTTTGTGTGGGAATAAGTCACACAGCGAATAGTTATTTCCAGTGCCCAAAGTTGTAGGTGTGCACAGATATGACAGGTCTTATGACGATCACTTGCAGATCCTATAATTTTAACATCTTTAGGCTTTCAATAAAAAAAGGTGTTTACAATTCCTCTAGAATTCTGAGAGAATTTGTAAAAAATGTTGCCACATAGATAATCTGTTTCGGTTTTTTTTATCAGCCAAAATGGAGTTTCACTTTCTGAATGGTTACATCTAAATATGTAGTTTTTCAAGACATGATGGGCTTGATATACTAAGACAAATGGCATGCCTTATCAAAATGAACACACCTTATAAAAGTTAACACGCCTTATCAGAGTAGCACAGCGAGCGTTACGAACGTATGCTTGCTAATTGGCACTCCACTCGTCCTGCCCTGAGCCCCTGCGGGTTTGTAGGTCTCCTTCAACCCTAAGGCGTGTTAACTTAATTGGGCATGCTATTTGTCTTAGTGAATCAAGCCCGATCTGTTTTTATTGCCTGCACTTTCCTGCAGTCTTCTACCTGTCTACATTTTCTCAGAAAACTGAGCCAACCTAGGCACCCGCCACCCTCTATAGTCTTCCAGAATCCTGCTGGACAGTTAGTACAGGCACACCATCAGAACATTTTACCTAGTTTAAATAGGCAGCTGCTAGGTTCACTTCATGGCTGAATTTGCGACAGAACTAGATTAAATGTACAGTAATTAGATGTTAACTACCTGCGGACCGCCGCAGTATAAATCTACGGCGGGCAGGGGGCGCTGCGGTTCTGACCTGACGTAAACTCTACGTCCCATTGACCGCGCGTCCCCGCCGCTGTCGCCGCTCGATCTCTGCCGCAATATGCTGCCCTGCCGCCTCTATGACGGCAGAGCACTTGTGAGCTGGGCAGGAGCCGTTTTCATTGGTTCCTGGCCCTGTCATTTATGTAAGCCATTCCCATTGGCTTACATGGAGTGACAGGGTCAGGAGCCAATGAAAGCGGCTCCTGACCGGCGCGCAGTGCTCTGCCGTCATAACGACGGCAGAGAGAGCAGCCTGCGGCGGGGACAGAGTGGTGTGACCGTCGGGAGCTGCAGATTTTAGCGGCGATTCGTCGGGAAGCGGCGGTTTACTGGACCAGCACCCTCTAGTCCTTAAGGGGGCAGAGGGTGCTGGTCCCAAAGTGGTTAAACTCTTACATTACATACAATAACAGTCCTTTGTTGCTTCCCTTCACTAATTTCCAATGACATGGCAGATTTACATAAAATGTCCTTTTGCCTGAACCAACAACACATACAAAGGACCCACGAAGCAGCTATCAGTTCATGCCCATTGGTACTATCTGGGTCTGTCTAACTACATGATCCCATCAAGGGTTTCTTGAACATAATTTGTAGTGGTGTTCATACCCAGTAATTTAACATCATCATGATTGACAAGCACCACCTACAGTTAACATGGTAATAGCAACCAGAAAGTTATTGTTCTACTTAGCCCACTCTTGGCTTCTAAAGCTACGTAGACACTTTAAATTTATGTTTTCGAGAAAATTAATTCATGATCAATTTGGGCGAGAGTTTAGGAATGAATGCTGTACTGACATACTGCTTAGCTATGAGCATTCAGACCTGCTCTGTGGAGGAGGTGTCGGATGAGCGGAAGGCACTCCACTGCAGGAGATGCATGCAAGAACAGAGGATGGGTATTACTGACCCTAAATGAAGGATTACTAATAGAGAAGTAAGCGAGACACTAATAGTTCTGGCTTACATGCAGATTTCATGCAAATTATATTCAGCTTGGAACCTAGCCAATCACATGCATTTCCTGACAATTTTAATTGAACCGGTTCCATGCTGCATTAAATTTCCATGCAAGTTTCGGTATATTAGCATCTAGTTCACCATCTCTAATCAATAATGAACTCCTTAGCAGCATTGAGAGACATTCGTGCACACTTGTAGCTGAGAAGATGACAAAACCTTGTTTTGGCCGGCATAAATGTATTGTGTGCACTTGGCTATACGCTGCAGTGACCACTAGCGTTTCTTTGGTAAGGCAAATGAGTCGCATATAATTGATGCAGAGTTCATCCTTATCTAACTAAAAGTTGGAATATGAATAGACTGCAAGTTGAAGCATGAATATC
The DNA here is from genome assembly GCF_040937935.1 of Hyperolius riggenbachi. Classification (NCBI taxonomy): domain Eukaryota; kingdom Metazoa; phylum Chordata; class Amphibia; order Anura; family Hyperoliidae; genus Hyperolius; species Hyperolius riggenbachi. Next base: position 332,645,232 of record NC_090650.1, read on the forward strand.
AGCTGCGTGATAATACAACTGGTATTTACAGTATTACATGCCTATTTTACAATTCTAAAAGGCAGCCATTGAGGTAAAAAGAGGATTAGTCTGTACTCACAATTCAGCTTTAATGTTTTATCAATAGACGGTCATCACAGCGAAGTTACAACAATAAAAATGTTGATTAGTCTGAGTACTTAATAGCAATTAGCTAGATATTTCTGCCTAATTATTCATTGTAAAAAGAAACCTGTTTTGTGATCATTTCCTATAGAAGTTGTGAATGTGTGCTTTATTGTGCTTGAAATGTACTGTATACTTGGTTGAAAACATATGGGTGAACAGGGGCTTTTTTCATGTTCAGAAAAAAAAGATCTACATTACTGCTAAATCCATTATGACTGAAACTGCAATTTGATGAAGAGTTTCTGGTGTCCTTGTGCTTAAAAGGACACAAAACCGTCTAATGAACAAATGTACTGACGATATAGACATTAGCGAAACGTTTGACGTGCTCTCCTTCAATATCCTATTGTTACAAATGTTCTGCACTTCATGAGTGTGTTCTCTAAAGCTGACATATGGAAATTAATGATGAGGTTAATTAATTTTATCCATTATGTAGCAGTCACGTATTGCTCACTTCTTAATAGCCACGATTTGGCCTTACCATTCCCTGCTTACTGTCTTGTGTCCCCTATAAGAGCCATACAAGGTATTCATACAAGACTAAATCTCTTGCTAAATAACATACTGTAAAGTCTTTGCCTGTGAGCAAAGAAGGAAACATTTTGGTATTAATGAACTACCACAGAAGATATCCACCTGTTATGCAAAAATACATTTATTGCAAACAATTACAGAACATGACCCCAATTGTTAACACACACACACACGCACACACACTTACACTTTTTAGCTGTGTACATTTTAGGTTGCAGAAAAAATATATTTGTCTGCTCTAGTTACCAAGCTACTGTATTGTGTGTGCTTCTAATAAGGCTCTGTTCCTACTGTATTAGATTCATTCATTCATCAGGGGAGGTTAATTACCATGAAAGGAGGAGTAAGAATAAAGAGAGGCCACCCAATAGGGATTAGGGGGATCAGCCTCATGGATTGAGCAATGCTTCTGTAGGCATAAAGTCATTGGCCAATGTCACGGCAAACAGTTCAATTGGCTATGATCATCTTTTTGTCTGTACTAGGCTGCTCAGAATGAAATATAGAATGTATACCATTCTGACGACTAAATAGTTTAGACTTGGTTATTCAGTACATTTTTCCCAAGTGTTTTCAGCATTCAGTAACAAGCTACATGATCTTTCATTTTCAGGTTTGCAGATAGCAGGGCATAAAATTACTTAGTTTTTGAAGTGCTCTATATATATTTTCTGCTGTGGCATGCTGCTGCCTTTATATGTTCTACTACTGTTTTGTTTTGCAATAAGAAGCCAGTTTAATGCATAATGGGGAAAGGCTGAGGCAGTAATATGATGGGTAAGCTATCTGCGGAACATATTTAGAACCAAGCCCTTCTTGCCTAACTTAATTTTACAGCTTTGATTGTTCTTTATCTTAGGAAAAGTGTTTTTGCATGTACAATCATTTTTTAACTGAACCTTTTGCTTATTATTTTAGATCCAGCTGTCCAAGATTGGTCCACCATTCATCATCAAAAGTCAGCCTGCCCCCAAGCTTGAATCCAAGACTTCTAGTGCATCTGTCAGTGGTGGGAGAAACACTGGAGCTAGAACTCTCGCAGATATTAAAGCAAGAGCACAGCAAGCCAGGGCACAAAGGGAGGCTGCAGCAGCAGCTGCAGTGGCTGCAGCGGCAAGCATTGTTCCTGGTGGTGTTGGAAGCCCTTCAGAAAGCAGCAAGACTAGAACTTTGGCCCATATCAAAGAGCAGACAAAAGCAAAGCTATTTGTCAAGCATCAGGCTAGATCTAGTATACAACAGACTAGCAGAGATGGGAAGTCAAAAGAGAGTCTTCCATCAGCTGAAACATCACCACCTCCTGATACAAAAGTTGAAGGTTCCACCGGTGTTATCATTATGAATCCGAACTGTAAATCTCCTAGCAGTAAATCATTGCAGAAATCACTCAGCTCCTCAGCATCATCAGAAACGGATTCTGACGCGTCTCTGCACGGCTCTAATGAAAATATTCACGTGCCACATTCCAGTGACAAAGCTGTTACATCTACCTCCACTGAAGATTGCAGCGTGCCAATGCATTATAGCAAAAATATAACTTCAATGTCTGTCTGCTCCTCTGCTGATGTTCCCTTTACAAACCCACTTGAAAAGACTGCTGGTTTAATGTCTGTTGAAAATGAAAACACTACATCCTCTGTTCTTAGTTTGGTAAAACCCTTAAAGGAAAGTGACATTCCTTTCATGGCCGCTGCGCCAAAATGTACTGATGACACTACCAGTCATGCCTGTATAGAACCTGAATCAGTAGATGACAAGCGAGTGCCAGTATCAAATAATAATAATCATCCTTATACCGCTGTGCCACTTTCTTCCATTGGGAACAGTTTGCCAAATCCCCATCTTACAAACTCAGCTTCAGCAAATCCATTAAACACATCTGGTAATTTAAGCAGCAGACATCCAGATAAATTAGCACCATCCATTTGTGAAGAAGAGATTTGCCCTTCTGTTCGTAGAGTATCAACCCATGAGGACACTATGCTAGATTCTCCGGAAAGGTCTTCTGTTTCTTTGTTTCCTAACAGCAGAAGATCTCTGAGTTCAGACCCCTCTCTTGCCAAAATTCATCTTGATAATATCCACAATAATTCATGTAGTAATTTAGTAGGTCTTGGTAGTAAGACCTTACCTTCCGGACTAATACAGACAAACAGATCTATCCCATGCAAAGTGATTGTTGATCACTGCACAACTCCAAATTCCACTTATCCTTTCAGTAATGAAAACATTGAAAACCTGGATTCACAGAACCGAATTGGTAAAAAAGGTTTATCCATGCAAGGTAAAGCATGCCCTCAAGTTTCTGTTATAAGTAGACAGGAGAATATCATAAATGAGAATGCTGAGCACATACAAAGCTTAAATGTTGCTGCTAGGTTAAGCCGAGATGACAAAAACAAGCCCCCTGCTTGTACTAGCATTTTGGAAAATGCTTACATGCAGCAGGACAAGTTAAATGAATCCGTTCCTTGCCAACAAAACTTTAATGAGCAGCTACATTCTACTCCTTATAAGTGTGGAACAGACAATATGTCCAACTCTGAGTATGTCCATAATAACAGAATATGTTGGAGTGAAAAAGACCAAATGAACAATGAAAAAGCAGTTATGAACCACTTAAATACACAAAAACGTATGGAGTACTCTGAGCAGAGTATAGTGGACAATATAAAAAGTGAACCTGGGACTTTCTCACGTGTCCCAAAGCTAAATACTTGTAGCCCCATTGCTAACAGCATGACTATCAAATCAGAAATTACTGACTCCACCAAATGTTTTGGGATGGAAGCAGATGTGTTTTCAGGCCACAACACTACAACCCAAGGCTCTGACTTGGACTTGAGCTTGCCATCATCCAAAGCACCAGTTGGAGTACCCAGAGAAGACTCTTTGGCACTTGTAACAGATGGTTTGAAAAGGGTTACAGGTGTAGGAAGCACAAGCTGTCGACTTTCCTCGGTTGAAGCAAACAATCCATTAGTAACACAATTACTTCAAGGCAATCTGCCACTGGAGAAAGTTCTCCCTCAACCCAGACATGGAACTAAACTAGAAATAAGTCGGCTTCCTATGCAGACTACCTCTGTGTATAAAACATCATCGGAGAGAATGGCTTCTGAAAACTCATCCTGTTCCCCTACTCCTGACAACAAAGGTTATCCAGTGGGTACACTCAACCCTCTGCAAATCAGGAAGCGTGAAAATCATCCTAAGAAAAGGATGGCTAGGACTGTGGGTGAGCATGCACAGATTAAGTGTGAATCTGGAAAGCTTTCTATGGAAACGGATGCAAACTTGTCATCTTGCATGATGGGTTCTAATCTCTCCTCTCTGGGGCAAGAGCAAGCATTTAAGCAGGAGTGGATGAACAAGCATGTGGTTCCGGCTAGGATTGTTCCCAGCCCTGAGATTAAGCAGCAGAAACGTCCACTTCCCTCTTGCAGCTTCCAGCAAAATGTATTTAATGCTGATAAAAATGGCAGCTATCATCCAGAAGCTAGCAACTTGCACAGGCAGCATTATTACCAAATGTCTATGGCTCAGAGAGGTCCAGGTCCTAATGTATATATGCCCCCATCAGGTTCTGCAAAAGTCCAGAATAGTAACAGTGTATTTGGCTTTAGTAGACACCCTGAGCCGAAGGTTTTGGCTGAGGGTAGTGTGCCACCCCTTCCTATCAGAATGGGCAATGCCTATTCACCAAACGTTCACATTAAGGAAGGTGATGACATGAACAATGCCCCACAGGCTCTGCAACATAAATTTTTAGTTCATCCTTCCTTGTCTAATTCAGAAGTCCCTTCTGATCAGAAGCAGCCATCAGTTACTATGGAAACCACTAAAAGACTTAGCTGGCCTCAGCCTACAAGCATCTGTAGCAATATTAAGTCAGAGCCCATCTCTTTTGAGGATGGGTTAAACAACAGCTGTGAACTGACCATGAAACAATCTTCCTATGAACAGAGTGAAGTCAAAGAACAGTTAAAAGCATTTGCCTTGAAAAATGCAGATTTTTCTTCCTATTTACTTTCTGAGCCACAAAAGCCTTTTTCTCAGCTTACTGCACAGAAAACACAAACACAGCAGCTGCCGCAGCAGCAACAGCAGTGTGGGAGTTATCCAGCAATTCACTTTGGTAGCACAAGCTTCAAAAGAGCAGCAACTGCTATTGAAAAGTCTATTGGAATTTTAGGGAACAGCTCTAAGCCTGTGTCTGGACTCAGCAGCCAGAACACTCCCATTCCTGCACAGAAGTATGCTGACAGCAGCAGTGCGGATGAACTGGAACTGAAGTGTTCTTGCAGGCTGAAAGCCATGATTGTGTGTAAAGGCTGCGGAGCATTTTGTCATGATGACTGTATAGGCCCTTCAAAATTATGTGTTGCGTGTTTAGTTGTTCGATAGAAACTGAATCAAATTGGAGTGTCCCATTACAACAACCTACATGTCTACGCCAGTAGCAGTAACAAATCTTCATTAATTCACGACTTTCTATTGCTTTTATCTTTTCAACAGGTCATTGTCAGTGTTACTTTTTGTTTTAGGACTTTCTGGAGAAGAAAATATTTCTGCAAGAGTAGATCTTTGTTTCTTTCCTATTCTAAAGTAGTCAGTGTTTGAATACTGAGTTGTATTATCAGAAGACTATATCAGGTGAAGCATTTATGCTGTTTTAGTTGGATTTTCCATTTCAAAAGATTTATGGGATGTCCTATCATCTGGAGACGACTCAGGTTTCCAACACATCTCCAGTAGGTCATTGGTGTATAACTGTTCAGAGAATAGATCTATGAGATGCTTGTTCACTCAAGCTGTTTGCTCACTCCCACATAAGGTATTTTAGGGTGACATTTTAATTAAGCCAGTTGTTCAGTCTCAGTTCCCAGGGAGAGTTTGCTTTGTACATGTGGAGGATTAATTAGCCAATGCCACAGCTCAATTCCTCACAATATCAATTGTAGTTGACAAAGTAAATACATCCAAATATTATGCTTAATACCCACTGCCTCAGTTGCATAGAAGTCTTCTTCATAGACTTCTAAGAAAACCTGATATAAGAGCTGGCCTGTAAGCACTGTCGCAAAGGAATTTAAAAAAAATCATTTATGTCTTAAAAGGCTTTTCCTGAAGTGCATTTTATCTACGGATCCAGAACTACATGCTTAGCCTGCTATTTTGAGAGAGTCTAATTTTGAGCATTTTAGCTACTTTAAAAGGCCACTATAGTGGAAATTTGTAAAATGTCAAATACATGTGAATTAGTTGTATGTTTGTTACATACAATAATATGCATTATAAATCACTTTTTCCGTAAGTTTCTGTCCCTTACAGTATGCAGAAGATACGTGAAAAATCTGACAGATTTTGCACTAATCCACTCAGTGAATGGCAGTAGCACACTTCAGTTGCCAGAATAGTGTGCACAAGAGAAAATTGGCTTTCCAGCACCATTGTAAAGGTCCTTTCTAGGAAACAAAATACTGAACACCCCCATGAGGATATGGATCCGGCCCGAGTGCGTTTCTCTCCGGCCCTCCGACAGCCTGCCGGATTCCCCTCCTTTCCCCCTCTCTCCTTGAAACGTTGGGAGCGGGGATTTTGAAACACACCTCGCTCACCGATGTCCTGCACCGTGTCTCCATGGCAACAGGGCATCATATGGCGTTACGTCAGGATGCGCCAGCGTGTAATTAGCTGGCACATCCTGACGCCCTGTTGCCATGGAGTTGCGACGCGGGACTTCGGTGAGCGAGGTAAGTTTATAAATCCCCTCGCAACTTTTCCCGTAGCGAGGGGGTTGGAATCTCATTCATGCGGGTCCGCACATTGCGGCCCAGGCCGTGTAAAGTTTGCCCAGGCCTGTGCAAAATCGATCAGATCTGTCAGATTTTTACAAGCAATTAATTGTAAGTGACAACAAGATAGTAAAAATACGTTTGTTGTACATTCATCCCAGAGTAAAATGCACTAAACACACATGTATTTTACATTTTAAAAATGATTGCAATCCTTTAAAAAAAAAAAAAAAAAAAGTTGTTAGTTGCCTCGTTTAAATGCTTGTCAGCCAGTGGCACAACATCCTGTTCTCTTACCTTACTATTTTCCAAAGCTGAAATCTTCTTTTAGTGAAACTCTGGTATTTATTATAGGAATTCTGTTCAGCTTTTCATACTCCATAACATTCCTTGCATTTTAGGTGACACCCATTGAAAATTTTGCTCAAGCACAGAGGCATCTAAATACTGTGTTTACGTTTGGTCTCTGGTCAGCTAAATTATTACATAGTTCTGACAACTTGTCCATTCTTTTACTCCAATATGCCAGTATGGCATTTTTTTTTTGTATAATCTACTAGCTGGATGACTAAATGAAACCGAGGAATTGTAGTATGTCATTTGTGCTGCTGCAGGATTTGTTCACAATGTCTTGTGCAATGAAGTAAACACACCACACACATAATCTGATACACTAAGGCATCTGCAGTCATCTCCTGTTTTACTAAGCTATTTGAAAAGCACTTGGACAATTCAATTCTATGGACTACTTCACAATAGACCAAATCCTTTTTTTAATCAAATTGCAAAAGTTCTACATGTAGCATTTTTGGAGCTACTTCAATTCTGTTACAGATATAGAAAAACTAAAGCACTGTAAAAAATTGCTCGTGAAAAATCACTCCAAAATCACTAGTGCATTTTGTTGTGAATTAGCCCTAAACAATCTCTCCACAGTGTCAGTGTAACAGTTGAGGGGTACAATATTTGATTGAGAATTGAAAATGAGT